>NW_027522894.1:0-28826 GCF_052094955.1 Ictidomys tridecemlineatus | reverse complement strand
CTAGAATAACGAAATTTGGTGATCAAAGTGGTTTTTGGTGTACTGATCATTACCTGAAAGAATCATCAAGATTGGGTGAAAAAATATTTGCTGAGATTGCAGGCAACTCGTAGTTTTTTGGAAGCTTGGCAACCCCTTTCTATGTAAGTAATTTTCGCCAGTCTCTGCTTAGGGCTACATCAACAGCAAACAAACCATAGAGATAGAACTTGAAACTGCTTTATTGTGTCAAGTTTCAAAGAGCTAGCAAAAACCGTGTTTGATTTAGAGTTCCAAATACATGTATCCCTATAGGAGAAAACAGAGTGAAACCTAAAAATGTAAACGGTTACTGCAAACGAACGGCTATACCTAGAAGAACGAAATTTGGTGAGCCAAGTGGTTTTGGTGTACTGATCATTACCTGAAAGAATCATCAATATTGGGTGAAAAAATGTTTTCTGAGATTTCAGGCAACTCGTAGTTTTTTGGAAGATTGGCAACCCCTTTCCATGAAGTGATTTTCGCCAGTCTCTGCTTAGGGCTACATCAACAGCAAACAAACCATAGAGATAGAACTTGAAACTGCATTATTGTGTCAAGTTTCAAAGAGATAGAACAAACCGTGTTTGATTTAGAGTTCCAAATATATGTATCCCTATAAAAGAAAACAGAGTGAAACCAAAAAATGAAAACGGTTACTGCAAACGAACGGTTTAACCTAGAATAACGAAATTTGGTGAGCCAAGTGGTTTTGGTGTACTTATCATTAACTGAAAGAATCATCAAGATTGGGTGAAAAAGAGTTTTCTGAGATTTCAGGCAACTCTTATTTTTTTCGTAGCTTGGCAACCCCTTCCCATGAAAGTGATTTTCGCCAGTCTCTGCTTACGGCAACATCAACAGCAAACAAACCAGAAAGATAGAACTTGAAACTGCTTTATTGTGTCAAGTTTCAAAGAGCTAGCACAAACCGTGTTTGATTTAGAGTTCCAAACACATGTATCCCTATAGGAGAAAACAGAGTGAAACCTAAAAATGAAAGCGGTTACTGAAAACGAACGGTTTTAACCTAGAAGAACGAAACTTGGTGAGACAAATGGTTTTGGTGTACTGATCATTACCTGAAAGAATCATCAAGATTGGGTGAAAAAAATGTTTGCTGAGATTTCAGGCAACTCGTAGTTTTTTTGAAGCTTGGCAATCCCGTTCAGTGAATTTGATTTTCGCCAGTCTCTGCTTAGGGCTACATCAACAGAAAACAACCCATAGAGATAGAACTTGAAACTGCTTTATTGTGTCCAGGTTTCAAAAAGCTAGCACAAACCGTGTTTGATTTAGAGTTCCAAATACATGTATCCGTATAGGAGAAAACAGTGTGAAACCTAAAAATGAAAACGGTTACTGCGAACGAACGGTTGAACCTAGAAGAACGAAATTTGGTGAGCCAAGTGGTTTGGTGTACTGATCATTACCTGAAGGAATCATCAAGATTGGGTGAAAAAATGTTTGCTGAGATTTCAGGAAACTCGTAGTTTTTTGGAAGCTTGGCAACTCCTTTCCATGAAAGTTATTTTCGCCAGTCTCTGCTTAGGGCTACATCAACAGCAAACAAACCATAGAGATAGAACTTGAAACTGCTTTATTGTGTCAAGTTTCAAAGAGCTAGCACAAACCGTGTTTTGATTTAGAGTTCCAAATACATGTATCCCTATAGGAGAAAACAGAGTGAAACCAAAAAATGAAAACCGATACTGCAAATGAACGGTTTAACCTAGAATAACGAAATTGGTGGGCCAAGTGGTTTTGGTGTACTGATCATTACCTGAAAGAATCATCAAGATTGGGGGAAAAAATGTTTGCTGAGATTTCAGGCAACTGGTAGTTTTTTGGAAGCTTGGCAACCCCTTTCCATGAAAGTGATTTTCGCCAGTCTCTGCTTAGGGCTACAGCAACAGAAAACAAACCATAGAGATAGAACTTGAAACTGCTTTATTGTGTCAGGTTTCAAAAAGCTAGCACAAACCGTGTTTGATTTAGAGTTCCAAATACATGTATCCCTATAGGAGAAAACAGAGTGAAACCAAAAAATGAAAACGGTTACTGCAAACGAAGGGTTTAACCTAGAATAACGAAATTTGGTGAGCCAAGTGGTTTTGGTGTACTGATCATTAACTGAAAGAATCATCAAGATTGGGTGAAAAAGTGTTTTCTGAGATTTCAGGCAACTCGTAGTTTTTTCGAAGCTTCGCAACCCCTTCCCATGAAAGTGATTTTCGCCAGTCTCTGCTTAGGACTACATCAACAGCAAACAAACCATAGAGATAGAACTTTAAACTGCTTTATTGTGTCAAGTTTCAAAGAGCTAGCACAAACCGTGTTTGATTTAGAGTTCCAAATACATGTATCCCTATAGGAGAAAACAGAGTGAAACCTAAAAATGAAAACGGTTACTGCAAACAAACGGTTTTACCTAGAAGTACGAAATTTGGTAAGCCAAGTGGTTTTGGTATACTGATCATTACCTGAAAGAATCATCAAGATTGGGTGAAAAAATGTTTGCTGAGATTTCAGGCAACTCGTAGTTTTTTGGAAGCTTTGCAACCCCTTTCCATGAAAGTGATTTTCGCAAGTCTCTGCTTAGGGCTACATCAACAGCAAACAAACCATAGAGATAGAACTTGAAACTGCTTTCTTGTGTCAAGTTTCAAAGAGCTAGCCCAAACCGTGTTTGATTTAGAGTTCCAAATACATGTATCCCTAAAGAAGAAAACAGAGTGAAACCTAAAAATGAAAACGGTTACTGCAAACGAACGGTTTTAACCTAGAAGAACGAAATTTGGTGAGCCAAGTGGTTTGGTGTACTGATCATTAACTGAAGGAATCATCAAGATTGGGTGAAAAAATGTTTGCTGAGATTTCAGGAAACTCGTAGTTTTTTGGAAGCTTGGCAACTCCTTTCCATGAAAGTTATTTTCGCCAGTCTCTGCTTAGGGCTACATCAACAGCAAACAAACCATAGAGATAGAACTTGAAACTGCTTTATTCTGTCAAGTTTCAAAGAGCTAGCACAAACCGTGTTTGATTTAGAGTTCCAAATACATGTATCCCTATAGGAGAAAACAGAGTGAAACCAAAAAATGAAAACCGTTACTGCAAATGAACGGTTTAACCTAGAATAACGAAATTTGGTTGGCCAAGTGGTTTTCGTGTACTGATCATTACCTGAAAGAATCATCAAGATTGGGTGAAAAAGTGTTTGCTGAGATTTCAGGCAACTCGTAGTTTTTTCGAAGCTTAGCAATCCCTTCCCATGAAAGTGATTTTTGCCAGTTTCTACTTAGGGCTACATCAACAGCAAACAAACCATAGAGATAGAACTTGAAACTGCTTTATTGTGTCAAGTTTCAAAGAGCTAGCAAAAACCGTGTTTGATTTAGAGTTCCAAATACATGTATCTCTATAGGAGAAAACAGAGTGAAACCTAAAAATGAAAACGGTTACTGCAAACGAACGGTTTAACCTAGAAGAATGAAATTTGGTGAGCCAAGTGGTTTTGGTGTACTGATCATTACCTGAAAGAATCATCAAGATTGGGTGAAAAAATGTTTGCTGAGATTTCAGGCAACTTATAGTTTTTGGAAGCTTGGCAACCCCTTTCCATGAAAGTGATTTTCGCCAGTCTCTGCTTAGACTACATCAACAGAAAACAAACCATAGAGATAGAACTTGAAACTGCTTTATTGTGTCAGGTTTCAAAGAGCTAGCACAAACCGTGTTTGATTTAGAGTTCCAAATACATGTATCCCTATAGGAGAAAACAGAGTGAAACCTAAAAATGAAAACGGTTACTGCAAACGAACGGTTTAAACTAGAATAACGAAATTTGGTGATCAAAGTGGTTTTGGTGTACTGATCATTACATGAAAGAATCATCAAGATTGGGTGAAAAAATATTTGCTGAGATTGCAGGAAACTCGTAGTTTTTTGGAAGCTTGGCAACCCCTTTCTATGTAAGTAATTTTCGCCAGTCTCTGCTTAGGGCTACATCAACAGCAAACAAACCATAGAGATAGAACTTGAAACTGCTTTATTGTGTCAAGTTTCAAAGAGCTAGCAAAAACCGTGTTTGATTTAGAGTTCCAAATACATGTATCCCTATAGGAGAAAACAGAATGAAACCTAAAAATGTAAACGGTTACTGCAAACGAACGGCTATACCTAGAAGAACGAAATTTGGTGAGCCAAGTGGTTTTGGTGTACTTATCATTAACTGAAAGAATCATCAAGATTGGGTGAAAAAGAGTTTTCTGAGATTTCAGGCAACTCTTATTTTTTTCGAAGCTTGGCAACCCCTTCCCATGAAAGTGATTTTCGCCAGTCTCTGCTTACGGCAACATCAACAGCAAACAAACCAGAAAGATAGAACTTGAAACTGCTTTATTGTGTCAAGTTTCAAAGAGCTAGCACAAACCGTGTTTGATTTAGAGTTCCAAACACATGTATCACTATAGGAGAAAACAGAGTGAAACCTAAAAATGAAAGCGGTTACTGAAAACGAACGGTTTAACCTAGAAGAACGAAACTTGGTGAGACAAATGGTTTTGGTGTACTGATCATTACCTGAAAGAATCATCAAGATTGGGTGAAAAAATGTTTGCTGAGATTTCAGGCAACTCGTAGTTTTTTGGAAGCTTGGCAATCCCGTTCAGTGAAAGTGATTTTCGCCAGTCTCTGCTTAGGGCTACATCAACAGAAAACAACCCATAGAGATAGAACTTGAAACTGCTTTGTTGTGTCAGGTTTCAAAAAGCTAGCACAAACCGTGTTTGATTTAGAGTTCCAAATACATGTATCCGTATAGGAGAAAACAGTGTGAAACCTAAAAATGAAAACGGTTACTGCGAACGAACGGTTGAACCTAGAAGAACGAAATTTGGTGAGCCAAGTGGTTTGGTGTACTGATCATTACCTGAAGGAATCATCAAGATTGGGTGAAAAAATGTTTGCTGAGATTTCAGGAAACTCGTAGTTTTTTGGAAGCTTGGCAACTCCTTTCCATGAAAGTTATTTTCGCCAGTCTCTGCTTAGGGCTACATCAACAGCAAACAAACCATAGAGATAGAACTTGAAACTGCTTTATTGTGTCAAGTTTCAAAGAGCTAGCACAAACCGTGTTTGATTTAGAGTTCCAAATACATGTATCCCTATAGGAGAAAACAGAGTGAAACCAAAAAATGAAAACCGTTACTGCAAATGAACGGTTTAACCTAGAATAACGAAATTTGGTGGGCCAAGTGGTTTTGGTGTACTGATCATTACCTGAAAGAATCATCAAGATTGGGGGAAAAAATGTTTGCTGAGATTTCAGGCAACTGGTAGTTTTTTGGAAGCTTGGCAACCCCTTTCCATGAAAGTGATTTTCGCCAGTCTCTGCTTAGGGCTACAGCAACAGAAAACAAACCATAGAGATAGAACTTGAAACTGCTTTATTGTGTCAGGTTTCAAAAAGCTAGCACAAACCGTGTTTGATTTAGAATTCCAAATACATGTATCCCTATAGGAGACAACAGAGTGAAACCAAAAAATGAAAACGGTTACTGCAAACGAAGGGTTTAACCTAGAATAACGAAATTTGGTGAGCCAAGTGGTTTTGGTGTACTGATCATTAACTGAAAGAATCATCAAGATTGGGTGAAAAAGTGTTTTCTGAGATTTCAGGCAACTCGTAGTTTTTTCGAAGCTTGGCAACCCCTTCCCATGAAAGTGATTTTCGCCAGTCTCTGCTTAGGACTACATCAACAGCAAACAAACCATAGAGATAGAACTTTAAACTGCTTTATTGTGTCAAGTTTCAAAGAGCTAGCACAAACCGTGTTTGATTTAGTGTTCCAAATACATGTATCCCTATAGGAGAAAACAGAGTGAAACCTAAAAATGAAAACGGTTACTGCAAACAAACGGTTTTACCTAGAAGTACGAAATTTGGTAAGCCAAGTGGTTTTGGTATACTGATCATTACCTGAAAGAATCATCAAGATTGGGTGAAAAAATGTTTGCTGAGATTTCAGGCAACTCGTAGTTTTTTGGAAGCTTTGCAACCCCTTTCCATGAAAGTGATTTTCGCAAGTCTCTGCTTAGGGCTACATCAACAGCAAACAAACCATAGAGATAGAACTTGAAACTGCTTTCTTGTGTCAAGTTTCAAAGAGCTAGCACAAACCGTGTTTGATTTAGAGTTCCAAATACATGTATCCCTAAAGGAGAAAACAGAGTGAAACCTAAAAATGAAAACGGTTACTGCAAACGAACGGTTTAACCTAGAAGAACGAAATTTGGTGAGCCAAGTGGTTTGGTGTACTGATCATTACCTGAAGGAATCATCAAGATTGGGTGAAAAAATGTTTGCTGAGATTTCAGGAAACTCGTAGTTTTTTGGAAGCTTGGCAACTCCTTTCCATGAAAGTTATTTTCGCCAGTCTCTGCTTAGGGCTACATCAACAGCAAACAAACCATAGAGATAGAACTTGAAACTGCTTTATTGTGTCAAGTTTCAAAGAGCTAGCACAAACCGTGTATGATTTAGAGTTCCAAATACATGTATCCCTATAGGAGAAAACAGAGTGAAACCAAAAAATGAAAACCGTTACTGCAAATGAACGGTTTAACCTAGAATAACGAAATTTGGTGGGCCAAGTGGTTTTCGTGTACTGATCATTACCTGAAAGAATCATCAAGATTGGGTGAAAAAGTGTTTGCTGAGATTTCAGGCAACTCGTAGTTTTTTCGAAGCTTAGCAACCCCTTCCCATGAAAGTGATTTTCGCCAGTTTCTGCTTAGGGCTACATCAACAGCAAACAAACCATAGAGATAGAACTTGAAACTGCTTTATTGTGTCAAGTTTCAAAGAGCTAGCACAAACCGTGTTTGATTTAGAGTTCCAAATACATGTATCTCTATAGGAGAAAACAGAGTGAAACCTAAAAATGAAAACGGTTACTGCAAACGAACGGTTTAACCTAGAAGAATGAAATTTGGTGAGCCAAGTGGTTTTGGTGTACTGATCATTACCTGAAAGAATCATCAAGATTGGGTGAAAAAATGTTTGCTGAGATTTCAGGCAACTTATAGTTTTTGGAAGCTTGGCAACCCCTTTCCATGAAAGTGATTTTCGCCAGTCTCTGCTTAGACTACATCAACAGAAAACAAACCATAGAGATAGAACTTGAAACTGCTTTATTGTGTCAGGTTTCAAAGAGCTAGCACAAACCGTGTTTGATTTAGAGTTCCAAATACATGTATCCCTATAGGAGAAAACAGAGTGAAACCTAAAAATGAAAACGGTTACTGCAAACGAACGGTTTAAACTAGAATAACGAAATTTGGTGATCAAAGTGGTTTTGGTGTACTGATCATTACCTGAAAGAATCATCAAGATTGGGTGAAAAAATATTTGCTGAGATTGCAGGCAACTCGTAGTTTTTTGGAAGCTTGGCAACCCATTTCTATGTAAGTAATTTTCGCCAGTCTCTGCTTAGGGCTACATCAACAGCAAACAAACCATAGAGATAGAACTTGAAACTGCTTTATTGTGTCAAGTTTCAAAGAGCTAGCAAAAACCGTGTTTGATTTAGAGTTCCAAATACATGTATCCCTATAGGAGAAAACAGAGTGAAACCTAAAAATGTAAACGGTTACTGCAAACGAACGGCTATACCTAGAAGAACAAAATTTGGTGAGCCAAGTGGTTTTGGTGTACTGATAATTACCTGAAAGAATCATCAATATTGGGTGAAAAAATGTTTTCTGAGATTTCAGGCAACTCGTAGTTTTTTGGAAGCTTGGCAACCCCTTTCCATGAAAGTGATTTTCGCCAGTCTCTGCTTAGGGCTACATCAACGGCAAACAAACCATAGAGATAGAACTTGAAACTGCATTATTGTGTCAAGTTTCAAAGAGATAGCACAAACCGTGTTTGATTTAGAGTTCCAAATATATGTATCCCTATAAAAGAAAACAGAGTGAAACCAAAAAATGAAAACGGTTACTGCAAACGAACGGTTTAACCTAGAATAACGAAATTTGGTGACCCAAGTGGTTTTGGTGTACTTATCATTAACTGAAAGAAACATCAAGATTGGGTGAAAAAGAGTTTTCTGAGATTTCAGGCAACTCTTATTTTTTTCGAAGCTTGGCAACCCCTTCCCATGAAAGTGATTTTCGCCAGTCTCTGCTTACGGCAACATCAACAGCAAACAAACCAGAAAGATAGAACTTGAAACTGCTTTATTGTGTCAAGTTTCAAAGAGCTAGCACAAACCGTGTTTGATTTAGAGTTCCAAACACATGTATCCCTATAGGAGAAAACAGAGTGAAACCTAAAAAT
This sequence comes from Ictidomys tridecemlineatus, assembly GCF_052094955.1. Lineage (NCBI taxonomy): Eukaryota > Metazoa > Chordata > Mammalia > Rodentia > Sciuridae > Ictidomys > Ictidomys tridecemlineatus. The sequence goes on along the minus strand of NW_027522894.1, from coordinate 20,461 downwards.
GAAAGCGGTTACTGAAAACGAACGGTTTAACCTAGAAGAACGAAACTTGGTGAGACAAATGGTTTTGGTGTACTGATCATTACCTGAAAGAATCATCAAGATTGGGTGAAAAAATGTTTGCTGAGATTTCAGGCAACTCGTAGTTTTTTGGAAGCTTGGCAATCCCGTTCAGTGAAAGTGATTTTCGCCAGTCTCTGCTTAGGGCTACATCAACAGAAAACAACCCATAGAGATAGAACTTGAAACTGCTTTATTGTGTCAAGTTTCAAAAAGCTAGCACAAACCGTGTTTGATTTAGAGTTCCAAATACATGTATCCGTATAGGAGAAAACAGTGTGAAACCTAAAAATGAAAACGGTTACTGCAAACGAACGGTTGAACCTAGAAGAACGAAATTTGGTGAGCCAAGTGGATTTGGTGTACTGATTATTACCTGAAAGAATCATCAAGATTGGGTGAAAAAATGTTTGCTGAGATTTCAGGCAACTCGTAGTTTTTTGGAAGCTTGGCAACCGCTTTCCATGAAAGTGATTTTCGCCAGTCTCTGCTTAGGGCTACATCAACAGCAAACAAACCATAGAGATAGAACTTGAAACTGCTTTATTGTGTCAGGTTTCAAAGAGCTAGCACAAACTGTGTTTTATTTAGAGTTCCAAATACATGTATCCCTATAGGAGAAAACAGAGTGAAAACTAAAAATGAAAACGGTTACTGCAAACGAACGGTTTATCCTAGAAGAACGAAATTAGGTGAGCCAAGTGGTTTTGGTGTACTGATCATTACCTGAAAGAATCATCAAGAATGGGTGAAAAAATGTTTGCTGAGATTTCAGGCAACTCGTAGTTTTTTGAAAGCTTGGCATCCCCTTTCCATGAAAGTGATTTTCGCCAGTCTCTGCTTAAGGTTACATCAACAGCAAACAAACCATAGAGATAGAACTTGAAACTGCTTTATTGTGTCAAGTTTCAAAGAGCTAGCACAAATCGTGTTTCATTTAGAGTTCCAAATACATGTATCCCTATAGGAGAAAACAGAGTGAAACCTAAAAATTAAAACGGTTACTGCAAACGAACGGTTTAACCTAGAAGAACGAAATTTGGTGAGCCAAGTGGTTTTGGTGTACTGATCATTACCTCAAATAATCATCAAGATTGGTTGAAAAAATGTGTGCTTAGATTTCAGGCAACTCGTAGTTTTTTGGAAGCTTGGCAACCCCTTTCCATGAAAGTGATTTTCGCCAGTCTCTGCTTAGGGCAACATCAACAGCAAACAAACCAGAGAGATAGAACTTGAAACGGCTTTATTGTGTCAGGTTTCAAAGAGCTAGCAAAATCCGTGTTTGATTTAGAGTTCCAAATACATGTATTCCTATAGTAGAAAACAGAGTGAAACCTAAAAATGAAAGCGGTTACTGAAAACGATCGGTTTAACCTAGAAGAACGAAACTTGGTGAGACAAGTGGTTTTGGTGTCCTGATCATTACCTGAAAGAATCATCAAGATTGGGTGAAAAAATATTTGCTTAGATTTCAGGCAACTCGTAGTTTTTTGGAAGCTTGGCAACCCCATTCCATGAAAGTGATTTTCGCCAGTCTCTGCTTAGAGCTACATCAACAGTAAACAAACCATAGAGATAGAACTTGAAACTGCTTTATTGTGTCAAGTTTCAAAGAGCTAGCACAAACCGTGTTTTATTTAGAGTTCCAAATACATTTATCCCTATAGGAGAAAACAGAGTGAAACCTAAAAATGAAAACGGTTACTGCAAACGAACGGTTTAAACTAGAAGAACGAAATTTGGTGAGCCATGTGGTTTTGGTGTACAGATCATTACCTGAAAGAATCATCAAGATTGGGTGAAAAAATATTTGCTGAGATTTCAGGCAACTCGTAGTTTTTTGTAAGCTTGGCAACCCCTTCCCATGAAAGTGATTTTCGCCAGTCTCTGCTTAGGGCTACATCAACATCAAAAAAACCATAAGATAGAACTTGAAATTGCTTTATAGTGTCAAGTTTCAAAGAGCTAGCACAAACCCGTGTTTGATTTAGTGTTCCAAATACATGTATCTGTATAGGAGAAAACAGAGTGAAACCTAAAAATGAAAACGGTTACTGCAAACGAACGGTTTAACCTAGATGAACGAAATTTGGTGAGCCAAGTGGTTTTCGTGTACTGATCATTACCTGAAAGAATTATCAAGGTTGGGTGAAAAAATGTTTGCTGAGATTTCAGGCAACTCGTAATTTTTTGGAAGCTTGGCAACCCCTTTCTATGTAAGTAATTTTCGCCAGTCTCTGCTTAGGGCTACATCAACAGCAAACAAACAAGAGAGATAGAACTTGAAACTGCTTTATTGTGTCAAGTTTCAAAGAGCTAGAACAAACCGTGTTTGATTTAGAGTTCCAAATACATGTATCCCTATAGGAGAAAACAGAGTGAAACCTAAAAATATAAACGGTTACTGCAAACGAACGGTTTAACCTAGAAGAACGAAATTTGGTGAGCCAAGTGGTTTTGGTGTACTGATCATTACCTGAAAGAATCATCAATATTGGGTGAAAAAATGTTTGCTGAGATTTCAGGCAACTCGTAGTTTTTGGAAGCTTGGCAACCCCTTTCCATGAAAGTGATTTTCGCCAGTCTCTGCTTAGGGCTACATAAGCAGCAAACAAACCATAGAGATAGATCTTGAAACTGCATTATTATGTCAAGTTTCAAAGAGCTAGCACAAACCGTGTTTGATTTAGAGTTCCAAATACATGTATCCCTATAAAAGAAAACAGAGTGAAACCAAAAAATGAAAACGGTTACTGCAAACGAACGGTTTAACCTAGAATAACGAAATTTGGTGAGCCAAGTGGTTTTGGTGTACTGATTATTACCTGAAAGAATCATCAAGATTGGGTGAAAAAGTGTTTTCTGAGATTTTAGGCAACTCGTAGTTTTTTCGAAGCTTGGCAACCCCTTCTCATGAAAGTGATTTTCGCCAGTCTCTGCTTAGGGCAACATCAACAGCAAACAAACCAGAGAGATAGAACTTGAAACTGCTTTATTGTGTCAAGTTTCAAAGAGCTAGCAAAAACCGTGTTTGATTTAGAGTTCCAAATACATGTATTCCTATAGGAGAAAACAGAGTGAAACCTAAAAATGAAAGCGGTTACTGAAAACGAACGGTTTAACCTAGAAGAACGAAACTTGGTGATCCAAGTGGTTTTGGTGTACTGATCATTACCTGAAAGAATCATCAAGATTGGGTGAAAAAATGTTTGCTGAGATTTCAGGCAACTCGTAGTTTTTTGGAAGCTTGGCAACCCCTTTCTATGTAAGTCATTTTCGCCAGTCTCTGCTTAGGGCTACATCAACAGCAAACAAACCATAGAGATAGAACTTGAAACTGCTTTATTGTGTCAAGTTTCAAAGAGCTAGAACAAACCGTGTTTGATTTAGAGTTCCAAATACATGTATCCCTATAGGAGAAAACAGAGTCAAACCTAAAAATGTAAACGGTTACTGCAAACGAACGGTTTAACCTAGAAGAACGAAATTTGGTGAGCCAAGTGGTTTTGGTGTACTGATCATTACCTGAAAGAATCATCAATATTGGGTGAAAAAATGTTTGCTGAGATTACAGGCAACTCGTAGTTTTTTGGAAGCTTGGCAACCACTTTCCATGAAAGTGATTTTCGCCAGTCTCTACTTAGGGCTACATCAACAGCAAACAAACCATAGAGATAGAACTTGAAACTGCATTATTTTGTCAAGTTTCAAAGAGCTAGCACAAACCGTGTTTGATTTAGAGTTCCAAATACATGTATCCCTATAAGAGAAAACAGAGTGAAACCAAAAAATGAAAACGGTTACTGCAAACGAACGGTTTAACCTAGAATAACGAAATTGGGTGAGCCAAGTGGTTTTGGTGTACTGATCATTAACTGAAAGAATCATCAAGATTGGGTGAAAAAGAGTTTTCTGAGATTTCAGGCAACTTGTAGTTTTTTCGAAGCTTGGCAACCCCTTCCCATGAAAGTGATTTTCGCCAGTCTCTGCTTAGGGCAACATCAACAGCAAACAAACCAGAGAGATAGAACTTGAAACTGCTTTATTGTGTCAAGTTTCAAAGAGCTAGCACAAACCGTGTTTGATTTAGAGTTCCAAATACATGTATCCCTATAAAAGAAAACAGAGTGAAACCAAAAAATGAAACGGTTAGTGCAAACGAACGGTTTAACCTAGAATAACGAAATTTGGTGAGCCAAGTGGTTTTGGTGTACTGATCATTACCTGAAAGAATCATCAAGATTGGGTGAAAAAGTGTTTTCTGAGATTTCAGGCAACTCGTAGTTTTTTCGAAGCTTGGCAACCCGTTCCCATGAAAGTGATTTTCGCCAGTCTCTGCTTAAGGCAACATTAACAGCAAACAAACCAGAAAGATAGAACTTGAAACTGCTTTATTGTGTCAAGTGTCAAAGAGGTAGCACAAACCGTGTTTCATTTAGAGTTCCAAATACATGTATCCCTATAGGAGAAAACAGAGTGAAACCTAAAAATTAAAACGGTTACTGCAAACGAACGGTTTAACCTAGAAGAACGAAATTTGGTGAGCCAAGTGGTTTTGGTGTACTGATCATTAACTCAAAGAATCATCAAGATTGGGTGAAAAAAAGTTTGCAGAGATTGCAGGCAACTCGTAGTTTTTTGGAAGCTTGGCAACCCCTTTCTATGTAAGTAATTTTCGCCAGTCTCTGCTTAGGGCTACATCAACAGCAAACAAACCATAAAGATAGAACTTGAAACTGCTTTATTGCGTCAAGTTTCAAAGAGCTAGCAAAAACCGTGTTTGATTTAGAGTTCCAAATACATGTATCCCTATAGGAGAAAACAGAGTGAAACCTAAAAATGTAAACGGTTACTGCAAACGAACGGTTTAACCTAGAAGAACGAAATTTGGTGAGCCAAGTGGTTTTGGTGTACTGATCATTACCTGAAAGAATCATCAATATTGGGTGAACAAATGTTTGCTGAGATTTCAGGCAACTCGTAGTTTTTTGGAAGCTTGGCAACCCCTTTCCATGAAAGTATTTTACGCCAGTCTCTGCTTAGGGCTACATCAACAGCAAACAAACCATAGAGATAGAACTTGAAACTGCTTTATTGTGTCAAGCTTCAAAGAGCTAGCAAAAACCGTGTTTGATTTACAGTTCCAAATGCATGTATCCCTATAGGAGAAAACAGAGTGAAACCGAAAAATGAAAAGGGTTACTGCAAACGAACGGTTTAACCTAGAAGAACGAAATTTGGTGAGCCAAGTTGTTTTGGTGTAATGATCATTACTTGAAAGAATCATCAAGATTGGGTGAAAAAATGTTTGCTGAGAATTCAGGCAACTCGTAGTTTTTTAGAAGCTTGGCAACCCCTTTCCATGAAAGTGATTTTCGGCAGTCTCTGCTTAGGGATACATCAACAGAAAACAAACCATAGAGATAGAACTTGAAACTGCTTTATTGTATCAAGTTTGAAAGAACTAGCACAAACCGTGTTTGATTTAGAGTTCCAAATACATGTATCGCTATCAGAGAAAACAGAGTGAAACCTAAAAATGAAAACGGTTCCTGCAAACGAACGGTTTAACCTAGAAGAACGAAATTTGGTGAGCCAAGTGGTATTGGTGTACTGGTCATTACCTGAAAGAATCATCAAGATTGGGTGAAAAAATGTTTTCTGAGACTTCAGGCAACTCGTAGATTTTTGGAAGCTTGGCAACCCCTTTCCATGAAAGTGATTTTCGCCAGTCTCTGCTTAGGGCTACATCAACAGCAAACAAACCATAGAGATAGAACTTGAAACTGCTATACTGTGTCAACTTTCAAAGAGCTAGCACAAACCGTGTTTGACTTAGAGTTCCAAATACATGTATTCCTATAGGAGAAAACAGAATGAAACCTAAAAATAAAAACGGTTCCTGCAAAAGAACGGTTTAACCCAGAAGAACGAAATTTGGTGAGCCAAGTAGTTTTGGTGTACTGATCATTACCTGAAAGAATCATCAAGATTGGGTGATAAAATGTTTGCTGAGATTTCAGGCAACTCGTAGTTTTTTGGAATCTTGGCAACCCTTTTCCATGAAAGTGATTTTCGCCAGTCTCTGCTTAGGGCTACATCAACAGCAAACAAACCATAGAGATAGAAATTGAAACTGCTTTATTGTGTCAAGTTTCAAAGAGCTAGCAAAAACCGTGTTTGAGTTACAGTTCCAAATGCATGTATACCTATAGGAGAAAACAGAGTGAAACCTAAAAATGAAAACGGTTACTGCAAAAGAACGGTTTAACCTAGAAGAACGAAATTTTTTGAGCCAAGTTGTTTTGGTGTACTGATCATTACCTGAAAGAGTCATCAAAATTGGGTGAAAAAATGTTTGTTGAGATTTCAGGCAACTCGTAGTTTTTTGGAAGCTTGGCAACCCCTTTCCATGAAAGTGATTTTCGCCAGTCTCTGCTTAGGGCTACATCAACAGGAAACAAACCATAGAGATAGAACTCGAAACTGCTTTATTGTGTCAAGTTTCAAAGAGCTAGCAGAAATCGTGTTTGATTTAGAGTTCAAAATACATGTATCCCTATAGGAGAAAACAGAGTGACAACTAAAAATGAAAACGGTTACTGCAAACGAACGGTTTAACCTAGAAGAACGAAATTTGGGTAGCTAAGTGGTTTTGGTGTACTGATAATTACCTGAAAGAATCATCAAGATTGGGTGAAAAAATGTTTGTTGAGATTTCAGGCAACTCGTAGTTTTTTGGAAGCTTGGCAACCCCTTTCCATGAAAGTGATTTTCGCCAGTCTCTGCTTAGGGCTACATCAACAGGAAACAAACCATAGAGATAGAACTCGAAACTGCTTTATTGTGTCAAGTTTCAAAGAGCTAGCAGAAATCGTGTTTGATTTAGAGTTCAAAATACATGTATCCCTATAGGAGAAAACAGAGTGACACCTAAAAATGAAAACGGTTACTGCAAACGAACGGTTTAACCTAGAAGAACGAAATTTGGGTAGCTAAGTGGTTTTGGTGTACTGATAATTACCTGAAAGAATCATCAAGATTGGGTGAAAAAATGTTTGCTGAGATTTCAGGCAACTCGTAGTTTTTTGGAAGCTTGGCAACCCCTTTCCATGAAAGTGATTTTCGCCAGTCTCTGCTTAGGGCTACATCAACAGCACACAAACCATATAGATAGAACTTGAAATTGCTTTATTATGTCAAGTTTCAAAGAGCTAGCACAAACCGTGTTTGATTTAGAGTTCCAAATTCATGTATCCCTACAGGAGAAAACAGAGTGAAACCTAAAAATGAAAACGGTTACTGCAAACGAACGGTTTTACCTAGAAGAACGAAATTTGGTGAGCCAAGTGGTTTTGGTGTACTGATCATTACCTGAACGAATCCTCAAGATAGGGTGAAAATAAGTTTGCTGAGATTTCAGGCAACTCGTAGTTTTTTGAAAGCTTGGCAACCCCTTTCCATGAAAGTGATTATCGCCAGTCTCTGCTTAGGGCTACATCAACAGCACACAAACCATATAGATAGAACTTGAAACTGCTTTATTGTGTCAAGTTTCAAAAAGCTAGCACAAACCCTGTTTGATTTAGAGTTCCAAATACATTTATCCCTATAGGAGAAAACAGAGTGAAACCTAAAAATGAAAAGGGTTCTTGCAAACGAACGGTTTAATCTAAAAAAACGAAATTTGGTGAGCCAAGTGGTTTTGGTGTACTGATCATTACCTGAAAGAATCATCAAGATTGGGTGAAAAAATTTTTGCTGAGATTTCAGGCAACTCGTAGTTTTTTGGAAGCTTGGCAACCCCTTTCCATGAAAGTGATTTTCGCCAGTCTCTGCTTAGGGCTACATCAACAGCAAACAAATTATAGAGATAGAACTTGAAACTGCTTTATTGTGTCAACTTTCAAAGAGCTAGCACAAACCGTGTTTGATTTAGAGTTCAAAATACATGTATCCCTATAGGAGAAAACAGAGTGAAACCTAAAAATGAAAACGGTTTCTGCAAACGAACGGTTTAACCTAGAAGAACGAAATTTGGTGAGCCAAGTGGATTTGGTGTACTGATCATTACCTGAAAGAATCATCAAGATTGGGTGAAAAAATGTTTGCTGAGATTTCAGGCAACTCGTAGTTTTTTGGAAGCTTGGCAACCCCTTTCCATGAAAGTGATTTTCGCCAGTCTCTGCTAAGGGCAACATCAACAGCAAACAAACCATAGAGATAGAACTTGAAACTGCTTTATTGTGTCAAGTTTCAAAGAGCTAGCACAAACCGTGTTTGATTTAGAGTTCCAAATACATGTATCCCTATAGGAGAAAACAGAGTGAAACCTAAAAATGAAAACGGTTACTGCAAACGAACGGTTTAACCTAGAAGAACGAAATTTAGTGAGCCAAGTGGTTTTGGTGTACTGATAATTACCTGAAAGAATCATCAAGATTGCGTGAAAAAATATTTGCTTAAATTTCATGCAACTCGTAGTTTTTTGGAAGCTTGGCAACCCCTTTCGATGAAAGTGATTTTCGCCAGTCTCTGCTTAGGGCTACATCAACAGCAAACAAACCATAGAGAAGAAATTGAAACCTCTTTATTGTGTCAAGTTTCAAAGAGCTAGCACAAACCGTGTTTGATTTAGAGTTTCAAATACATGTATCCTTATAGAAGAAAACAGAGTGAAACCTAAAAATGAAAACGGTTCCTGCAAAAGAATGGTTGAACCTAGAAGAACTCAATTTGGTGGGCCAAGTGGTTTCGGTATACTGATCATTACCTGAAAGAATCATCAAGATATGGTGAAAAAATGTTTGCTGAGATTTCAGGCAAATCGTAGTTTTTTGGAAGCTTGGCAACCCGTTTCCATGAAAGTGATTTTCGTCAGTCTCTGCTTAGGGCTACATCAACAGCAAACAAACCATAGAGATAGAAATTGAAACTGCTTTATTGTGTCAAGTTTCAAAGAGCTAGCACAAACCGTGTTTTATTTAGAGTTCCAAATACATGTATCCCTATAGGAGAAAACAGAGTGAAACCTAAAAATGAAAACGGTTACTGCAAACGAACGGTTTAACCTAGAAGAAAGAAATTTGGTTAGCTAAGTGGTTTTGGTGTACTGATCATTACCTGAAAGAATCATCAATTTTGGGTGAAAAAATGTTTGCTGAGATTTCAGGCAACTCGTAGTTTTTTGGAAGCTTGGCAACCTCTTTCCATGAAAGTGATTTTCGCCGGTCTCTGCTTAGGGCTACATCAACAACAAACAAACCATAGAGATAGAACTGGAAACCTATTTATCGTGTAAAGTTTCAAGGAGCTAGCACAAACCGTGTTTCATTTAGAGTTCCCAATACATGTATCCCTATAGGAGAAAACAAAGTGAAACCTAAAAATGAAAACGGTTACTGCAAACGAACGGTTTAACCTAGAAGAACGAAATTTGGTGAGCCAAGTGGTTTTGGTGTACTGATCATTACCTGAAAGAATCATCAAGATTGGGTGAAAAAATATTTGCTGAGATTTCAGGCAACTCATAGTTTTTTGGAAGCTTGGCAACCCCTTTCCATGAAAGTGATTTTCGCCAGTCTCTGCTTAGGGCTACATCAACAGGAAACAAACCATAGAGATAGAACTCGAAACTGCTTTATTGTGTCAAGTTTCAAAGAGCTAGCAGAAATCGTGTTTGATTTAGAGTTCCAAATACATGTATCCCTATAGGAGAAAACAGAGTGAAACCTAAAAATGAAAACGGTTACTGCAAACGAACGGTTTAACCTAGAAGAAAGAAATTTGGTTAGCTAAGTGGTTTTGGTGTACTGATCATTACCTGAAAGAATCATCAAGATTGGGTAAAAAAAAGTTTGCTGAGATTTCATGCAACTCGTAGTTTTTTGGAAGCTTGGCAACCCCTTTCCATGAAAGTGATTTTCGCCAGTCTCTGCTTAGGGCTACATCAACAACAAACAAACCATAGAGATAGATCTTGAAACCTATTTATCGTGTAAAGTTTCAAGGAGCTAGCACAAACCGTGTTTCATTTAGAGTTCCCAATACATGTATCCCTATAGGAGAAAACAAAGTGAAACCTAAAAATGAAAACGGTTACTGCAAAAGAACGTTTTAACCTAGAAGAACGAAATTTGGTGAGCCAAGTGGTTTTGGTGTACTGATAATTACCTGAAAGAATCATCAAGAGTGGGTAAAAAAATGTTTGCTGAGATTTCAGACAACTCGTAGTTTTTTGGAAGCTTGGCAACCCCTTTCCATGAAAGTGATTTTCACCAGTCTCTGCTTAGGGCTACATCAACAGCAAACAAACCATAGAGATAGAACTTGAAACCTCTTTATTGTGTCAAGTTTCAAAGAGCTAGCACAAACCGTGTTTCATTTAGAGTTCCAAATACATGTATCACTATAGGAGAAAACAGAGTGAAACCTAAAAATGAAAACGGTTACTACAAACGAAAGGTTTAACCTAGAAAAACGAAAGTTGGTGCCAAGTTGTTTTGGTGTACTGATTATTACCTGAAAGAATCATCAAGATTGGGTGAAAAAATGTTTGCTGAGATTTCACTCAACTCGTGGTTTTTTGGAAGCTTGGCAACCCCTTTCCATGAAAGTGATTTTCACCATTCTCTGCTTAGGGCTACATCAACAACAAACAAACCATAGAGATAGAACTGGAAACCTATTTATTGTGTCAAGTTTGAAAGAGCTAGCACAAACCGTGTTTGATTTAGAGTTCCAAATACATGTATCCCTATAGGAGAAAAAAAGTGAAACCTAAAAATGAAAACGGGTACTGCAAACGAAGGGTTTAACCTAGAATAACGAAATTTGGTGAGCCAAGTGGTTTTGGTGTACTGATCATTACCTGAAAGAATCATCAAGATTGGGTGAAAAAATATTTGCTTAAATTTCAGGCAACTCGTAGTTTTTTGGAAGCTTGGCAACCCCTTTCGATGAAAGTGATTTTCGCCAGTCTCTGCTTAGGGCTACATCAACAGCAAACAAACCATAGAGAAGAAATTGAAACCTCTTTATTGTGTCAAGTTTCAAAGAGCTAGCACTAACCGTGTTTGATTTAGAGTTTCAAATACATGTATCCTTATAGAAGAAAACAGAGTGAAACCTAAAAATGAAAACGGTTCCTGCAAAAGAATGGTTGAACCTAGAAGAACTAAATTTGGTGAGCCAAGTGGTTTCGGTATACTGATCATTACCTGAAAGAATCATCAAGATAGGGTGAAAAAATGTTTGCTGAGATTTCAGGCAAATCGTAGTTTTTTGGAAATTGGCAACCCGTTTCCATGAAAGTGATTTTCGTCAGTCTCTGCTTAGGGCTACATCAACAGCAAACAAACCATAGAGATAGAAATTGAAACTGCTTTATTGTGTCAAGTTTCAAAGAGCTAGCACAAACCGTGTTTTATTTAGAGTTCCAAATACATGTATCCCTATAGGAGAAAACAGAGTGAAACCTAAAAATGAAAACGGTTACTGCAAACGAACGGTTTAACCTAGAAGAAAGAAATTTGGTTAGCTAAGTGGTTTTGGTGTACTGATCATTACCTGAAAGAATCATCAATTTTGGGTGAAAAAATGTTTGCTGAGATTTCAGGCAACTCGTAGTTTTTTGGAAGCTTGGCAACCTCTTTCCATGAAAGTGATTTTCGCCGGTCTCTGCTTAGGGCTACATCAACAACAAACAAACCATAGAGATAGAACTGGAAACCTATTTATCGTGTAAAGTTTCAAGGAGCTAGCACAAACCGTGTTTCATTTAGAGTTCCCAATACATGTATCCCTATAGGAGAAAACAAAGTGAAACCTAAAAATGAAAACGGTTACTGCAAACGAACGGTTTAACCTAGAAGAACGAAATTTGGTGAGCCAAGTGGTTTTGGTGTACTGATCATTACCTGAAAGAATCATCAAGATTGGGTGAAAAAATATTTGCTGAGATTTCAGGCAACTCATAGTTTTTTGGAAGCTTGGCAACCCCTTTCCATGAAAGTGATTTTCGCCAGTCTCTGCTTAGGGCTACATCAACAGGAAACAAACCATAGAGATAGAACTCGAAACTGCTTTATTGTGTCAAGTTTCAAAGAGCTAGCAGAAATCGTGTTTGATTTAGAGTTCCAAATACATGTATCCCTATAGGAGAAAACAGAGTGAAACCTAAAAATGAAAACGGTTACTGCAAACGAACGGTTTAACCTAGAAGAAAGAAATTTGGTTAGCTAAGTGGTTTTGGTGTACTGATCATTACCTGAAAGAATCATCAAGATTGGGTAAAAAAAAGTTTGCTGAGATTTCATGCAACTCGTAGTTTTTTGGAAGCTTGGCAACCCCTTTCCATGAAAGTGATTTTCGCCAGTCTCTGCTTAGGGCTACATCAACAACAAACAAACCATAGAGATAGATCTTGAAACCTATTTATCGTGTAAAGTTTCAAGGAGCTAGCACAAACCGTGTTTCATTTAGAGTTCCCAATACATGTATCCCTATAGGAGAAAACAAAGTGAAACCTAAAAATGAAAACGGTTACTGCAAAAGAACGTTTTAACCTAGAAGAACGAAATTTGGTGAGCCAAGTGGTTTTGGTGTACTGATAATTACCTGAAAGAATCATCAAGAGTGGGTAAAAAAATGTTTGCTGAGATTTCAGACAACTCGTAGTTTTTTGGAAGCTTGGCAACCCCTTTCCATGAAAGTGATTTTCACCAGTCTCTGCTTAGGGCTACATCAACAGCAAACAAACCATAGAGATAGAACTTGAAACCTCTTTATTGTGTCAAGTTTCAAAGAGCTAGCACAAACCGTGTTTCATTTAGAGTTCCAAATACATGTATCACTATAGGAGAAAACAGAGTGAAACCTAAAAATGAAAACGGTTACTACAAACGAAAGGTTTAACCTAGAAAAACGAAAGTTGGTGCCAAGTTGTTTTGGTGTACTGATTATTACCTGAAAGAATCATCAAGATTGGGTGAAAAAATGTTTGCTGAGATTTCACTCAACTCGTGGTTTTTTGGAAGCTTGGCAACCCCTTTCCATGAAAGTGATTTTCACCATTCTCTGCTTAGGGCTACATCAACAACAAACAAACCATAGAGATAGAACTGGAAACCTATTTATTGTGTCAAGTTTGAAAGAGCTAGCACAAACCGTGTTTGATTTAGAGTTCCAAATACATGTATCCCTATAGGAGAAAAAAAGTGAAACCTAAAAATGAAAACGGGTACTGCAAACGAAGGGTTTAACCTAGAATAACGAAATTTGGTGAGCCAAGTGGTTTTGGTGTACTGATCATTACCTGAAAGAATCATCAAGATTGGGTGAAAAAATATTTGCTTAAATTTCAGGCAACTCGTAGTTTTTTGGAAGCTTGGCAACCCCTTTCGATGAAAGTGATTTTCGCCAGTCTCTGCTTAGGGCTACATCAACAGCAAACAAACCATAGAGAAGAAATTGAAACCTCTTTATTGTGTCAAGTTTCAAAGAGCTAGCACTAACCGTGTTTGATTTAGAGTTTCAAATACATGTATCCTTATAGAAGAAAACAGAGTGAAACCTAAAAATGAAAACGGTTCCTGCAAAAGAATGGTTGAACCTAGAAGAACTAAATTTGGTGAGCCAAGTGGTTTCGGTATACTGATCATTACCTGAAAGAATCATCAAGATAGGGTGAAAAAATGTTTGCTGAGATTTCAGGCAAATCGTAGTTTTTTGGAAATTGGCAACCCGTTTCCATGAAAGTGATTTTCGTCAGTCTCTGCTTAGGGCTACATCAACAGCAAACAAACCATAGAGATAGAAATTGAAACTGCTTTATTGTGTCAAGTTTCAAAGAGCTAGCACAAACCGTGTTTTATTTAGAGTTCCAAATACATGTATCCCTATAGGAGAAAACAGAGTGAAACCTAAAAATGAAAACGGTTCCTGCAAACGAACGGTTTAACCTAGAAGAAAGAAATTTGGTTAGCTAAGTGGTTTTGGTGTACTGATCATTACCTGAAAGAATCATCAATTTTGGGTGAAAAAATGTTTGCTGAGATTTCAGGCAACTCGTAGTTTTTGGAAGCTTGGCAACCTCTTTCCATGAAAGTGATTTTCGCCGGTCTCTGCTTAGGGCTACATCAACAACAAACAAACCATAGAGATAGAACTGGAAACCTATTTATCGTGTAAAGTTTCAAGGAGCTAGCACAAACCGTGTTTGATTTAGAGTTCCAAATACATGTATCCCTATAGGAGAAAACAGAGTGAAACCTAAAAATGAAAACGGTTACTGCAAACGAACGGTTTAACCTAGAAGAAAGAAATTTGGTTAGCTAAGTGGTTTTGGTGTACTGATCATTACCTGAAAGAATCATCAAGATTGGGTAAAAAAAAGTTTGCTGAGATTTCATGCAACTCGTAGTTTTTTGGAAGCTTGGCAACCCCTTTCCATGAAAGTGATTTTCGCCAGTCTCTGCTTAGGGCTACATCAACAACAAACAAACCATAGAGATAGAACTTGAAACCTATTTATCGTGTAAAGTTTCAAGGAGCTAGCACAAACCGTGTTTCATTTAGAGTTCCCAATACATGTATCCCTATAGGAGAAAACAAAGTGAAACCTAAAAATGAAAACGGTTACTGCAAAAGAACGGTTTAACCTAGAAGAACGAAATTTGGTGAGCCAAGTGGTTTTGGTGTACTGATCATTACCTGAAAGAATCATCAAGAGTGGGTAAAAAAATGTTTGCTGAGATTTCAGACAACTCGGAGTTTTTTGGAAGCTTGGCAACCCCTTTCCATGAAAGTGATTTTCACCAGTCTCTGCTTAGGGCTACATCAACAGCAAACAAACCATAGAGATAGAACTTGAAACCTCTTTATTGTGTCAAGTTTCAAAGAGCTAGCACAAACCGTGTTTCATTTAGAGTTCCAAATACATGTATCACTATAGGAGAAAACAGAGTGAAACCTAAAAATGAAAACGGTTACTACAAACGAAAGGTTTAACCTAGAAAATCGAAAGTTGGTGCCAAGTTGTTTTGGTGTACTGATTATTACCTGAAAGAATCATCAAGATTGGGTGAAAAAATGTTTGCTGAGATTTCAGGCAACTCGTGGTTTTTTGGATGCTTGGCAACCCCTTTCCATGAAAGTGATTTTCACCATTCTCTGCTTAGGGCTACATCAACAACAAACAAACCATAGAGATAGAACTGGAAACCTATTTATTGTGTCAAGTTTGAAAGAGCTAGCACAAACCGTGTTTGATTTAGAGTTCCAAATACATGTATCCCTATAGGAGAAAAAAAGTGAAACCTAAAAATGAAAACGGGTACTGCAAACGAACGGTTTAACCTAGAAGAACGAAATTTGGTGAGCCAAGTGGTTTTGGTGTACTGATCATTACCTGAAAGAATCATCAAGATTGGGTGAAAAAATGTTTGTTGAGATTTCAGGCAACTCGTAGTTTTTTGGAAGCTTGGCAACCCCTGTACATGAAAGTGATTTTCGCCAGTCTCTGCTTAGGGCTACATCAACAGCAAACAAACCATTGAGATAGAACTTGAAACTGCTTTATTGTGTCAAGTTTCAAAGAGCTAGAACAAACCGTGTTTGATTTGGATTTCCAAATACATGTATCCCTATAGGAGAAAACAGAGTGAAACCTAAAAATGAAAACGGTTCCTGCCAACAAACGGTTTAACCTAGAAGAACAAAATTTGGTGAGCCAAGTGGATTTGGTGTACTGATCATTACCGGAAAGAATCATCAAGATTGGGTGAAAAAATGTTTGCTGAGATTTCAGGCAACTCGTAGTTTTTTGGAAGCTTGGGAACCCCTTTCCATGAAAGTGATTTTCGCCAGTCTCTGCTTAGTGCTACATCAACAGCAAAGAAACCATAGAGATAGAACTTGAAACTGCTTTATTGTGTCAAGTTTTAAAGAGCTAGCACAAACCGTGTTTGATTTAGAGTTCCAAATACATGTATTCCTATAGGAGAAAACAGAGTGAAACCTAAAAATGAAAACGGTTACTGCAAACGAAAGGTTTAACCTAGAAGAACGAAATTTGGTGAGCCAAGTGGTTTTGGTGTACTGATCATTACCTGAAAGAATCATCAAGATTGGTTGAAAAAATGTTTGCTGAGATTTCAGGCAACTCGTAGTTTTTTGGAAGCTTGGCAACCCTTTCCATGAAAGTGATTTTCGCAAGTCTCTGCTTAGGGCTACATCAACAGCAAACAAACCATAGAGATAGAACTTGAAACCTTTTTATTGTGTCAAGTTTCAAAGAGCTAGCACAAACCGTGTTTGATTTAGAGTTCCAAATACATGTATCCCTATAGGAGAAAACAGAGTGAAACATAAAAATGAAAACGGTAACTGCAAACGAACGGTTTAACCTAGAAGAACGAAATTTGGTGAGCCAAGTGGTTTTGGTGTACTGATCATTACCTGAAAGAATCATCAAGATTGGGTGAAAAAATGTTTGCTGAGATTTCAGGCAACTCGTAGTTTTTTGGAAGCTTGGCAACCCCTTTTCATGAAAGTGATATTCAACTGTCTCTGCTTAGGGCTACATCAACAGCAAACAAACCATAGAGATAGAACTTGAAACTGCTTTATTGTGTCAAGTTTCAAAGAGCTAGCACAAACCGTGTTTGATTTAGAGTTCCAAATACATGTATCCCTATAGGAGAAAACAGAGTGAAACCTAAAAATGAAAACGGTTACTGCAAACGAACGCTTTAACCTAGAAGAACAAAATTTGGTGAGCCAAGTGGTTTTGGTGTACTGATCATTACCTGAAAGAATCAAAATTGGGTGAAAAAATGTTTGCTGAGATTTCAGACAACTCGTAGTTTTTTGGAAGCTTGGAAACCCCTTTCCATGAAAGTGATTTTCGCCAGTTTCTGCTTAGGGCTACATCAACAAAAAACAAACCATAGAGATAAAACTGGAAACCTCTTTATTGTGTCAAGTTTGAAAGAGCTAGCACAAACCGTGTTTGATTTAGAGTTCCAAATACATGTATCCCTATAAAAGAAAACAGAGTGAAACCTAAAAATGAAAACGGTTACTGCAAACGAACGGTTTAACCTAGAAGAACGAAATTTGGTTAGCTAAGTGGTTTTGGTGAACTGATCATTTCCTGAAAGTATTATCAAGATTGGGTGAAAAAATGTTTGCTGAGATTTCAGGCAACTCGTATTTTTTTGGAAGCTTGGCCACCCCTTTCCATGAAAGTCATTTTCGCCAGTCTCTGCTTAGGGCTACATCAACAACAAACAAACCATAGAGATAGAACTTGAAACTGCTTTATTGTGTCAAGTTTCAAAGAGCTAGCACAAACCGTGTTTCATTTAGAGTTCCAAATATATGTATCCCTATAGGAGAAAACAGAGTGAAACCTAAAAATGAAAACGGTTCCTGCAACCGAACGGTTTAACCTAGAAAAACGAAATTTGGTGAGCCAAGTGGTTTTTGTTTACTGATCATTACCTGAAATAATCATCAAGATTGGGTAAAAAATTTTTCCTGAGATTTCAGGCAACTCGTATTTTTTTGGAAGCTTGGCAACCCCTTTCCATGAAAGTGATTTCGCCAGTCTCTGCTTAGGGCTACATCAACAGCAAAATAACAATAGAGATAGAACTTGAAACCTCTTTATTGTGTCAAGTTTTAAAAAGCTAGCACAAACCGTGTTTGATATAGAGTTCCAAATACATGTATCCCTATAGGAGATAACAGAGTGAAACCTAAAAATAAAAACGGTTCCTGCAAACGAACGGTTTAACCTAAAAGAACAAAATTTGGTGAGCCAAGTGGTGTTGGTGTACTGAATATTACCTGAAAGAATCATCAAGATTGGGTTAAAAAATGTTTGCTGGTATTTCAGGCAACTCGTAGTTTTTTGGAAGCTTGGCAACCTCTTTCCATGAAAGTGATTTTCGCCAGTCTATGCTTAGGGCTACATCAACAGCAAAGAAACCATAGAGATAGAACTTGAAACTGCTTTATTGTGTCAAGTTTCAAAGAACTAGCACAAACCGTGTTTCATTTAGAGTTCCAAATACATGTATCCCTATAGGAGAAAACAGAGTGAAACCCAAAAATTAAAACGGTTCCTGCAAAAGAACGGTTTAACCTAGAAGAACGAAATTTGGTGAGCCAAGTGGTTTTGGTGTACTGATCATTACCTGAAAGAATCATCAAGATTGGGTTAAAAAATGTTTGCTGAGATTTCCGGCACTCGTACTTTTTTGGAAGCTTGGCAACCCCTTTCCATGAAAGTGATTTTCGCCAGGCTCTGCTTAGGGCTACATCAACAGCAACCAACCATAGAGATAGAACTTGAAACTGCTTTATTGTGTCAAGTTTCAAAGAACTAGCACAAACCGTGTTTGATTTAGAGTTCCAAATACATTTATCCCTATCGGAGAAAACAGAGTGAAACCTAAAAATGAAAACGGTTACTGCAAACGAACGGTTTAAACTAGAAGTACGAAATTTGGTAAGCCAAGTGGTATTGGTGTACTGATCATTACCTGAAAGAATCATCAAGATTGGGTGAAAAAATGTTTGCTGAGATTTCAGGCAAATCGTAGTTTTTGGAAGCTTCGCAACCCCTTTTCATGAAAGTGATTTTCGCCAGTCTCTGCTTAAGGCTACATCAACAGCAAACAAACCATAGAGATAGAACTTCAAACTGCTTTATTGTGTCAAGTTTCAAAGAACTAGCACAAACCGTGTTTGATTTAGAGTTCCAAATGCATGTATCCCTTTAGGAGAAAACAGAGTGAAACCTAAAAATGAAAACGGTTCCTGCCAACGAACGGTTTAACCTAGAAGAACGAAATTTGGTGAGCCAAGTGGTTTTGGTGTACTGATCATTACCTGAAAGAATCATCAAGATTGGGTGAAAAAATGTTTGCTGAGATTTCAGGGAACTCATAGTTTTTTGGAAGCTTGGCAACCCCTTTCAATGAAAGTGATTTTCGCCAGTATCTGCTTAGGGCTACATCAACAGCAAACAAACCATAGAGATAGAACTTGAAACAGCTTTATTGTGTCAAGTTTGAAAGAGCTAGCACTATCCGTGTTTGATTTAGAGTTAGAAATACATGTATCCCTATAGGAGAAAACAGAGTGAAACCTAAAAATGAAAACGGTTCCTGCAAACGAACGGTTTAACCTAGAAGAACGAAATTTGGTGAGCCAAGTGGTTTTGGTGTACTGATCATTACCTGAAAGAATCATCAAGATTGGGTGAAAAAATGTTTGCTGAGATTTCAGGCAACTCGTAGTTTTTTGGAAGCTTGGCAACCCCTTTTCATGAAAGTGATTTTCGCCAGTCACTGCTTAAGGCTACATCAACAGCAAACAAACCATAGAGATAGAACTTGGTACTGCTTTATTGTGTCAAGTTTCAAAGAGGTAGCACAAACCGTGATTGATTTAGAGTTCCAAATACATGTATCCCTATAGGAGAAAAGAGAGTGAAACCTAAAAATGTAAACGGTTACTGCAAACGAACGGTTTAACCTAGAAGAACGAAATTTGGTGAGCCAAGTGGTTTTGGTGTACTGATCATTACCTGAAAGAATCATCAAGATTGGGTGAAAAAATGTTTGTTTAGATTTTAGGCAACTTGCAGTTTTTTGGAAGCTTGGCAACGCCTTTCCATGAAAGTGATTTTCGCCAGTCTCTGCTAAGGGATACATCAACAGCAAACAAACCATTTAGATAGAACTTGAAACTGCTTTATTGTGTCAAGTTTCAAAGAGCTAGCACAAACCGTGTTTGATTTATAGTTCCAAATACATGTATTTCTATAGGAGAAAACAGAGTGAAACCTAAAAATGAAAACGGTTACTGCAAACGAACGGTTTAACCTAGAAGAAAGAAATTTGGTGAGCCAAGTGGTTTTGGTGAACTGATCATTACCTGAAAGAATCATCAAGATTGGTTGAAAAAATGTTTGCTGAGATTTCACGCAACTCGTAGTTTTTTAGAAGCTTTGCAACCCCTTTCCATGAAAGTGATTTTCGCCAGTCTCTGCTTACGGCTACATCAACAGCAAACAAACCATAGAGATAGAACTTGAAACTGCTTTATTGTGTCAAGTTTCAAAGAGGTAGCACAAACCGTGTTTCATTTAGAGTTCCAAATACATGTATCCCTATAGGAGAAAACAGAGTGAAACCTAAAAATGAAAATGGTTACTACAAATGAACGGTTTAACCTAGAAGAACGAAATTTGGTGAGCCAAGTGGTTTTGGTTTACTGATCATTACCTGAAATAATCATCAAGATTGGGTAAAAAATTTTTGGTGAGATTTCAGTCAACTCGTAGTTTTTTGGAAGCTTGGCAACCCTTTCCATGAAAGTGATTTCGCCA
>NW_027522893.1:0-71406 GCF_052094955.1 Ictidomys tridecemlineatus | reverse complement strand
GTTTCTGTGGATATTTTTAATGAAGTAATACCATACACGCCTTTTGGATCTGACTCCTTTTACTTAGGATGTTTGCAATTTTCAGTTATATTGTAGCTTGTATTAGTATTTTAGTTTATTCCTCCTTATTGTGACTGATTTCCATCTTATGAAAATGCCACATTTCTTTGTTCATTTCCCACTGGATAGTAATTTTTACTTTGTGTCTGTGTGGGTGTCATACTACAGATTGAACCCGAAGCCTCCTGCACACTAAACAATGTTCTACCACTAAGCCAAAGCCCAACCCTTTTAAAAATTTTGTTTTGAGACAGAGTCTTGCAAATTTGCCCAGGTTGTCCCTAAATTTGTGATCCTCCTGCCTCAGCTTCTTGAGTAGCTAGATTACAGACCTGCCTGGTCATTTTCACTTTTTGACTAATATGAATAAGATTCGTATATATAATATGAACATTATATATAATATGAACATTATATGAACATTCATGTACAAATCATTGGTGGACAACTTTTTTTTTTATCTTGAGTTTGTAAGTAGGAGTGGAAGAGGTGGATCGTTAACTGCATATTTAACTTTCTGAAGAAGTTCCAGATCATTTTCAGACCAGTGGAACCAGCTTACCTTATTATTAAGAGTGGTGAATAAAGCTTCTGATTTCCTCACTCCCTTAACAACACATCATTATCATTCCTTTTATTGTGACGACCCTGGAATGTGTGAAGAGCTTTATCAAATGTGCTTTAGCTTTGCCTTTCTCTAATGGATAATCATTCTAAGATCTTTTAAAACTACTGTTAATGTGTCTCTCCTAAGCATTAGGAAAACCACATTGTATTATGGAAAATTTTAAGTTTTGGAGACTTACCTCTTTATCTAATACTTTTATTTTTATTTTTGTGCAGTAAAATACTACAAGACTTTCAAGAATGTTGTCTTTTCTCCATCTGTGCCCAAAAGAGCTGTTTGATGACTTTTTTTCCCCCTACTTTTAAACTCCATAGCAAACAATTTGTTCCCCAGGCCATGAGCATCAGCAGGATCATAAAATTAAGGGGCACGAAGTCATACAGGGTTTGGTAAGGGATCAGCCCTTAGCAGGAGTGGATCAGCTGAAGATAGTGGGGATGCTTTTAATATTCTGGCTTCTGATATCTGTCCATGTGGCAAAGTATGTAACATGATGGAAAAACTTCATATGCCATGTGAAATCCATCCCAATAAGTGTACACCCACCCTGACCCCTTCTCTCCCTAGCGGGAAGGGAAGGCAATCTTGAGGTTTCAGCCACCCACAGCTTCTTAGCAGAAATCTCACTCTGAACTTCACTCACCCACATCCCTGAAGAAAGAGGACAGTGATGTTCTTGCTGCATGCTGGGAACAGGACATTGCCAAGACATTAATGAATCCTACAGCGAATTAACTGCACTCCATTGTTGCAGTTGAACTCAAGCCATTGCCCTTGAGTTGTGTTTGCACACTGAGGAGTCCGAGAGCAGCTGCAGAGGAAAGGCTGGATGCATATTCCCAGCAGGTCGGCCCCAGACCTCTATACATGTCCATCACAGGAAAATGAATTGTGAGAGATGAGAAGATTTTGACTCCTTCATGAGGCCACAGATATGCGACAGGCAACTCTCAGAATAACAGGTCCATTTTGTGGTGAATGGAGACCAACAGCCAGTTTTACAAAGAGTTTTCTTTGCAGCCCAGGTACTAGTATGGAGAGCAGCAAGGGCCATACCAACACCAGTAATCTACGCCTCTCTGTGAGAGTTGCTGGTAAGTAGTTTATTTAACATCACAATTTTCAAAAACACTATTCCAGAATCATTTTGATGGCATTTATGTAATGACCTATCGTAGCACCTTTTCTATGTGTGTCTAAGTTTCCACAATACTACTTGTATTACCAGAGTAGAAATAACTACAGAGGTTATCACAGATCCTGAGGGATTTAGCATGATGCCTCCAGTACTGGAAGAAAACCCAAAACATAACCAGAAACCCTGGGATGCCTAAAGTTTTTAAGTGAGATGATGCATGTGGAAAATTACTTATGGTAAACAATAGATAATGCTAAGTGTTAATCCTCTGCTTTTGATGAGCAGGACAGAAAGGAATAATTTTTAGGGAGAAAGTATAGGGACACATTCCCATGATGATACAATATAGCATAACAATAGACCTACCAGAATATCTGTTTAAATAAAAATCATTATTGTAGAAGAAGTTATGTTTAGAAACGTATTCATTTACTAACTAGGATTTTTCATGTTTATCTTACAACACATGGATGCTTGGGGAGGGGAGTTGCAAGCAATTTATTAACTGTAATAAATCCCTGAAGCTTGGGAGTAATCTACTTCATACACAACCCCCCTCCTTTAGAAATATTATATTTTGGGGTCACTCTTAAGTGACTTCATTCTAGGTCACCTGACTTTGAGATGACTGATTGGGAAAGAAAGATGCAGAGCTGCTTGTTCTGTGAGAACTGCCGATGGTCTCCATAAGGGATATGCTTAGGAGACAGGAGACACTGAGTTCCTCAGAAGCCGCTGGGCTATGCTTCCCCACTTATGCCCACAGAGGCTTTATTTTTCTCAGCAAGATATCTGCACCAAAACAACTGAAAAGAAATGTCCTCTCGCCTCTGTCAAGTCTCTGTTAGATCCTTTAGGTCCCACACAGTACCATCTTTAAAAAATCTTTTAAAAACTCTGCTCCATGGATGTACTTCACAGACCTTCTTCATTCTTCAAACCTTTACTGAGTGCACATTTACACAAGGTGTTTGCCCTAGTGTATAGAACACAATTGAGAGGCCCAACTAGGACCTGGAGGAGCGAATATTCAAGATGGAATGAGAGGCTTTGACAAGTATTAAGTGCTCCATTCCCAGAGCTGCCCAAGCAAACACTAAGGGAAAATAATGATAATTTTTAGATTACATAGAATTGTTACCAAGTTTCCTTCACATATTGAGTTCATCTTCCCATTAGATTGTAAGTTGGTTGAAGGACAGTGTTGGAGACCAGCTCCAACAGGGGGTCTCAGGAGACGAACTGATGGTGAGGAGTTGGCAAAAGAGGGGGTGGAGAGACAACACAGACACTAAGTGAAGGTGTTGATCTCAATCTTTACTTGTGAAGTTGATCATATATACTTTTCATTTTGGCAGGCTTACAGTACTTTGTGGTTACAAAGCAAAAATCATTATTCAAACAAAACAAAATATTACATAGCTACAATTAGAGTAGTAGAATTTATCTTGGCTTATGCATAAGCAAGTATTTGTCCTTTCAGTTTGAGTTTTGCTTTGAGCTGTTTCTGCCTTAGTTAACTTTTAATAATAGTTACAAATGCAGAATACGTCAGACACTAGAAAAGCAATATGTCAATCAATGGAAGGGTAACTGATGTGATATAGCAATTTGTATACGGGGTAAAGTTGGGAGTTCATAACCCACTTGAATCAAACTGTGAAAGATGATGTATTAAGAACTGTGTAATGTTTTGAATGACCAACAATAAAAAAAATAGTTACAAATGTCCCAAACTATTGGCCTATACCTTGACTATTCTTTCTTGACTTACTGACTGGAACCGGTGCCATGGTTATGGCAAGTAGTTGATTTGTTATTACTTTTAATCAAACAAAAGTAAGAGCACAAACCATTGTGCACAGGAACAAGAACAAGTTGCCCAGTACTAAGCACTAATCTATCTTTTTAACGTTAATTTTCCTTCTCTAGATTTTAATTTAATTTTTCAAAAACTTCCTTGACAGGAATACAGGGAGTCTTTCTTTAGACATTAACAATTTACACTCCACAGCTGAATCATTGCATTTAGAACAAACAGATCTATGCTTTAGAAGTAGTTGCATTAATTGGGAAAGTCATTATTTTTCCTTTATACTTAATGGTCATATGAGAAATCAAAACTATACTTATTAAAGGAATACAAAAACAAATCAGCCCATTCCCAGAAACATACTGCGCACCTCCAGAGGATGGATGCCTTGCGGCATCCACCTCAGTAGGGCCTTGCCATTGCCTGAGTCAGGGGAGGGGCGCAACAGGACAGGGATGAGATCTTATCCTCTTTGGGTTTCTTAGTAGATATGGCTTAGGACTAAATTAGACCCTGTATAGGAACAAAATTGGTTTTAATTGAAACTAACAACTACCAAGAAAAGAAATTTTAAAATCCTAAATGGAAAAGAGAATTTTTTATTTTTAAGAATTTTATAACTAGAAGGCTCTGACATATTGTAAAAGGTAATAATTTGTCTTCCCTTTCCTCTTAATGCTAGACGAAGCACAGGTTAAATAAAAAGAACTGAAAGAGCTGGCACAGTGGTGCACGCCTATAAGCCAGCAGCTCAGGAGGCTGAGGCAGGAGGATAGTGAGTTTAAAGACAGCCTCAGCAAAAACAAGGCAACAAGAAACTCAGTGAGACCCTGTCTCTAAATAAAATATAAAATAGGGCTGAGGATTTTGCTCAGTGGTCAAGCCCCTGAGTTCAATCTCCTGTAACTGCCCCCCTACACCCCGGCCCCAAAAAAACAGAACTTAAAGAGATGTTAAATGCTGAATTGAGTGCTGAATCTCCAAGACAGGAGAGAGGCTTTTTCCTGGTGAATTTGTTAAGATTTTAAACCGACCAGTTAGGGGTAAGGGCATCCCTGCATGTTAGGTGAAAGAGCCCAGCCTCCCCCAAAGTGTGTCCTTGGACCAGCATCACTGGGAACTCTTGGAAGTCACTGACTGAGGCCAACTGTTCTGCACAGTGACCTCTGATCTTTTCCTCAGCTCCAAGCACCCACAAAACATGGAAGGATATGAGGACAACTCTGGGCCAGGCCAGATAGCTCATAGACTTCACAGTAATAAATTCACATTGCCCCAAGCACCTGAAATCATTCAGATATTTTTCTGAATAAATTGACCTTGTAGTGTGTGTGTGTGTGTGTGTGTGTGTGTGTGTGTGTGTGTGTGTTTTAAGCAATTTACTGGGCAACATGAAAATTGGATTTAAAAATTTTGATCATTACTTGTGCTATTGAGATCAAATAGGAATCATTGTTTCCCTGATGTGCATAAGGGTTTTCATGATCACACCATTCTTCCTCGTTTTGGTCATGCCCATTTTTTTTTCGTTTGAGGTAATGAATCCCTAAGGTTAGTCAGCAAAACATTTCATTTATTTCCAAAGGAAAAAAAAAAAGTTCGTCTTATAAGACTCTAGACTTATTTATTTTATTTTGTTTATATTTAGATTTTAAAATTAGTTGTGCTTAACTGAAGCACCGACTTTCTATTGACATTTAAATACTTTAAGCTTTTTAAGGCCCTGAGATTTGGAATTTTAATGAAAGCTGTGTGGGCCTATTAATCATGTGCAATGAATTATTAGAACCAAAGACAAGAATGTCTGGGCATTGAAGATAATAAGACAGTTTACTAATATATGGTATTATCATCGGGTAACAAAGTATCACTACAAATAATAGTTATTACATGATAAATTTTCTGAGTCAACTTCTTTTTTGTTTCTTAAATCATAATTGTTAATACATATTAAATGTACAAATTAATGTACATTATGCAAATTAAAGGGATTCATTGATGTTTCCCTTCTTGCATTAATATATTTTGCATTAATTTCAATTCTTTTTTCTGTAAAATGGGGATAATAGGTTATCTTATAGGCTGTTTTGTACACCAAATAAGTTAATGCATGTAAAAGTCTTATAGGCATTTAATAAGTGTTAGGTATTTTTATCTAATCTGTGTCTCTATTCGTTACTCAATTTGAAAAATCCTGATTGGATTCAGGTATGTGAAAATTCATCTTTTCAAAGAAATTCACTGAGTTTTGATAGAATGGGTTTCCGAAATTCAATCTAATTTTTACAGAAAACATGCCACTTTCAAACTACATTAAACAAGGTTTTTAAAGTCAGGCATTTATGTGTATTGAAGCAATCTAAGAAGACTCACACTCAAATTATTTTTCTATGAAATATGCCCTAGATGATTATGATAATTATGGTTATTATTACTGCAGAGCATAGGGTTTACTATTAAGTTGATCTAATTCTTATGCTGCATTATATAAATTCTAAGGAGCAAGTACATATTGTGTCACAAAGTGTCATTCATGAGTTATGATTTTTCATAATGGATTCTAACGGTGACCATGATGATGATTCAATCTAATGCCCTACATTAATAAAGAGCATAGAGGATAAGAAAAATTGTTTGGGTATCATCCTTCACCCTACCCCACACCCATAACCTACAAGAAATTAGCCAGTATAACCAAGGGAAAACTTATATGCAGATAAAATTATATAAACATACATTGGGAGATTTTTTTAATGCCCCATGAAATTGTCCCTCCTGAACTGACCTTTATATTTAAGACCTTTACAATAGCAGTATGCACAACTTCAGAGATTGTATTTTTAAATCCCTGAACATTTACGTTTTCTTCCCTTTTACACATCCACAGACCATGTACCAATTTCCCATAGTAAAATCTGCTGGAACTGTCTTCTATGTGAAATTTTATTTCTTTTTCTGAAAACATCTAGATATCTACCTATAAAAGACATTGTCATATTCATCTTTTTGATATGGGGATTTAAAAGAAAGTACATGTCACTGATTTCTAAATGACTTGAAGTTCATCCAGGTAGTTGATAGAGAAAACAGAGAACGTAAGAAATGTCAAGTACATGTAGCTTCCAGCTTCATTTCGAAGGTGATTTATTGTAAATCAATGCTAATAAGGTAACCTCTTGTTTAGGGAAATTATTTAGAGAAAGCAATACCTACAACTGACCTAGATAGTGTGGTGTTTTTAGTCATTTCTGGATAAACTTTTACTACAATTTTCGTGAACACCAAGTATCACAAGAATTCCTACTTTCTCTATTTCCTTCTCTACTTTCTCTATCCTCCTGGAGGATTTCATATTCACCCTTTGCTGTAACAGTTGCCTTCAAGACAATGACTCCCAAATCCACACCTGCAGTTTTAGGCTGTCTGTGAAGGGCATTTCCACGTGATTATCCCACAGATAACTCACATTCAACATTACTCAAATCAAATCAACTAAAGCCTCCTCTACATCTGCTATTCCTCACATATTCCTGTTTTCCTGAGTGATCCCACCAGCTATACAGTCTGCCAAAACTGATTTGTTGTCTTAACCGTGTCCTCTTCAACTAGGACTTTAAAGTTCTCCATATCCTTCTCCATGAGGGCTTCAGAGATTTTCTCCCACCTTCAACATAGCACATCTTCAGATACAGACCACTTCATTTTGATCTTGTTCTAGCACTCAGATCACTCTTTTGAATAAAACAGGTGTTTCTAAAACCTGAGGAACCAGATTTCACAGTTATCAACCCCTGCTCCTTGGACTCACACGCACAATTCCATGAGTGGGTCTATCTGCATGTTCTAGACCTAGAGATCTGATGATTTTCTAAAACCCAGTCTATCTCCCTCCAGATGTCCCTGTTTTCAGTCTGCACTCACCTGAAAGAGATTTATGGTCCCCTATTGTTGATACTCTGCAATCATTGATGTCCATGTTCATACCCAAGCCTGGCTTCCAGAGACACACCTGGGCTCTCTGGTGGCCCATGGCATGGTGGGGGGTGGGATGTTTTCCGAGGTTTCTATTGCCAAGTACCTTGTTTAGAAATCAGGCCTGACACAGCTTCACAGAGCCTAGTCCCGGCCCCGTAGGCTGATACCCTGCCACCTCCCCTAAAGTAGCAGGCTCCTCAGAATGACCCAGGGCTTGGCAACATTTACTGGTACTATCCCACCAGCCCCTTGAAGCCTAGCTGGAATCTTCATAGAAACAGGGTACATCTCTATGGAAATGGGCTCCCTCCTCCCGCCCCAGTGTGATGAAGCTCTCAGAGAAGCTCAATAGTGAGAGTCTTTCCATTTATAGCAATTAGGATAACCAAGTTTTCTGAGCTTGCTGAGCCTTAGATGGCAAATTCCTGCTATAATCTTTGACATTTCTTCCATCAATGTTCCCTGAGATGCCACCTTGCCAGCCCACTAACTATAAGACAGTGTTCTCAGTCAAGACCAATCCCACAACCAATAACACACACACACACACACACACACACACTCACGCCCATCCATCATGGTGAGCAAGGCTTTGTATCTGTGATAGAGACCGAATGAATCCACCAATCACATTCACTGCTTCAAACAGATCATGATCAAGAAACAACTGATGTCACTTGTAAAATGTGATATGTCCTGGACTATCATTGTGGTAAAAAAGAATTAGAGAAATGCAAAATTATGCTAGAAAATACTTAACCTCTTAGAGTCCTAAAAAAATATTTAGATGTGGTTCCAACCAATCCTGAGTTAAAAATCATCTTGAAACAATGCTTTTACTTCTATTTATCAATTTACTTACTTACTTACTTACTTACTTACTGCAGTACTGGAGACTGAACCCAGTGGCACTCTACCATGAAGCTATATCCCCAGCTCTTTCAATTATTTGGGGCGGGGGGCCTTGCAGAGTTTCAAATTTATTATCCTTTTGCCTTAGTCTCCCAAGTACCTGGGATTACAGGCAGGTACCGCTCTTCCCCATTAATTACTTATTTTAAAATAAGGCTATTTTTAAAAATTGAACTATAATTTGTACTCAAAGAATGCACAGATCTAAAGTGTACAGATTTATAATATTTTACATATATATGAACTACCAAAAATCAGGATATAAAAAATTTTCATCACTTTAGAAAATTCATTCATGCTTTAACTGATATCACCCCTGAGCTCCAAAAAAACAAAAAAAGATCACCATTATTACTTGACCATTATACCTGTTTTGCTAATTTTTGAACTTTATTTAAAGGAAACATACAGTATATATTTTGTATCTGGCTTCTTTCACCCAGAAAATTTTTTTTAGGTTTGTCAATGTTATTAATGTTCCAGTATTTGTTTTTCTAAAGTAACTGAATTATTCCACTGCATGATAAACCGTGATTATTCTTCTGTCCTTCTGCTGAAGGCATAATATTTGTTTGAGTTATTATGAATTTTTACACAAGAATTTTTGTGAACTGTGCATTAATTTCCTTGGAAATATGCTAGAAATGGGATTGTTTTGAATAGAATAACTATATATTTAACTAAATTAGAAATTACTAAATATTTTTGAAAAGTAAGTGTATAGATTTTAAATTTCACCTTGAGTATCTATCGAAATAGCTAGAAAGCATGTTGTTTTCATCATTATAATAACCAAAAAGAGAAGAATAAAATGCAAATTAATGACTTTACTTGACTTTATTAGGGATGAAGATTATAAGGCAAACAACTAACCAAAGTCTGGGGAGAGATAAGCAACCAAAATAATTCAGGCATTTTTTTTTTAACTGTGGGAGAACCCACTAGATACCTAGGAGTTTATTTATTTAAAAAAATTCAAATAAAAAATAATTAATGAATTGCTAAAGACTAAGTATAGACTGGTTTAAGAGCATAAAGTCCCAGAGGGCTATAGACATAAGATATTTGTATTTTTTCTTTTTCTCCATGGATTCCACCAAATACTCCCAGGAACGTAGGGAAGTATTCTGAGAAAGTGTCTTTAACGGTATCAATTCTTGGATAGGTGGAGGAACAAAGAGCAGCAACAGCAGCCAAAACTCCTCCCAGACCCATTTTCTGATTTTTCGCATAGAACAAAAGCTGTAATCTTCAGGGGCAAGAGTAACACAAACTGTTACATTAGGACACTCAACGGAAAACCTTTGCAGCTATGGAAAGGAACATGCCGAAATGTCTAACGTCGGGAGGAATAAGAACTAGGCTCAGCAATATTGCTAGAAAGTGGGTCACTGTGAAGGCCATATCCCTGTGACTGAGTTTACAGTACCTAAGGCAGGGCTTCCTAAAAACATCAGAAATCCCTTCTCTGTTTCCCACTAGTCAACTAACATGCATTGACTGAAAATAACAGTAGAATACAGCTGAGAATTCTTCAAGAAATAGATTATCTCTGGAGAACAGCAAAAATATAATACACAAAATCAAGCAGGGAACAATATTGAAAAACTAAACTCAGCCATATAGAATAAGGATAACATTACAGTCAATTGAGATCAATCCCAGAATGCAAGGCTGGTTCAATATTCAAAAATTCAATCAACCGAATTTCCATAGTAACAGACTAAATAAGAAAAAATATATATCATTTCAATAGATGAAGAGAAAATAAGAAAATTCAATATCTATTTACGATAAAAACTATAACTAAATGAAACTAGGGGCAAAGTCCAGTGGTAGAGTGCATGCTTAGTATGCATAAGTCTCTGAATTCAAAACCCAGTACACATACACCAAAAAAAAAAAAAAACTACTAGTAAAAAATGGATAGACATTTTCTAACTTGATAAAAGGCATTGAGTAAATGTAATGTGACAGACACATAGCTTATATTATCTCAAAACTTTTTTCAGCAGTTGTGAAATAGACATCATGAATATCCTAAGCAAGGAACAAACTGAGGAATAGAGATGAGCTGACTTTTTTACAAACAACATCTAGTAAACAACAGATGGATTTCAATCCACATCTATCTGGATCAAGAGCCTACTGTTTTACTATAATATTTTTCATTTAAGATTGAAAAAGAAACAGAAATTCTAGTTAAAAACAATGGATCACGGATTAGCATGGGTAACATGATAGAAAATCAGTAATTGTATCAATCATTTTTTTTCAGGAAATGTAATGTTTGGTGAGGTAAATCTTATAATACAAAAGAAGAAAAATACCTAAGTATATATCATTTGTCAAAATTTCTTGTATCTTATAAAACTTAAAAAAATAAAAGTTTCTACTGAAAAAAACAGATCAATGTATTTAAAAGCAGGTGACTTATAATTTTACTTTTAAGAAATAATCAGAGATGATCACAGATACATATGTATGAAAGCTTCTATTGCAATATTTATGATAGTAAATGGAATGGAAGGTTTCTATGTTCAATAAAAAGGGAGATGTTAACTTAATTTTATGTTAGGAAATTAAGATTACAAGGCAAAAAACTAAACAGAGTACAAAAATATTGGGAAATTTTGCTTTGAATATTTTAAAGATAGATAGAGGTAGAATGGGATGAATGCAAAGAGAGCTTTGATTTTGTGACCTGTTCTATTTTTCTGAATAACTTTCTGCATTTTCTTCATTTTTCCACAATGAAAACTTATTACTTAAAATAACAGACATACAAAAAAGAATTCATCACAGTGAAGCACAGTGTTAGGAGGGAGATACTGCAGATTCAAAGAGACACAGGGGTTGATACCTGGTTGTGCA
This sequence comes from Ictidomys tridecemlineatus, assembly GCF_052094955.1. Taxonomy (NCBI): domain Eukaryota; kingdom Metazoa; phylum Chordata; class Mammalia; order Rodentia; family Sciuridae; genus Ictidomys; species Ictidomys tridecemlineatus. The sequence goes on along the minus strand of NW_027522893.1, from coordinate 60,006 downwards.
TTTTGACCAAGTCTCCATTTATTCTTACAAAAGAGCACCCATGCAAAAGTCTGTGAGATGTTATGGTCTCTCTAAAGTCACTCCTATACTTCTCTTTCCAGAGTCCAGGCATCTCTGTATACAATATTATTTGCCATGTTGCTGCAGATTAACAAGCCTGTTTGGGGATCTCTCAGTCTATTCTCGTCATGGTCTCTTTTTTTTCTGTTTTGTAGCTATGATACCATTGGAAATGAGCAATCAATCATTTGTCACTGAATTCATCTTCTTGGGATTTTCTAACCACTCCAACCTACAGGGCTGGTTCTTTCTGCTCTTTCTAGTCATTTACCTGACCACTCTCCTGGGGAACATGCTCATAATAGTGGCCACCAGGGTCAGTCCTGCTCTCCACACACCAATGTACTTTTTCCTCAGCAATTTGAGCTTCTTGGACGTCTGCTACACATCCACCACCCTCCCAGTACTGCTGGTGAACTTCTTATGGGAGAAGAAGGCCATTTCTTATGAGGGCTGCCTTTCCCAGATCTTCTTCTTGGTGACAAGTGCTAGCACAGAAGGCGTCTTACTGGCTTTGTGGCCAGTATGACTGCTGTGTGGCCACCTGCCTTTAACCCTCTTTGCTGTCAGAAGCAGCCCCTCCTCCCCTGAGGAGACTAGCTTTCCCTAAATTGAATACCCTATAATGACTCTACCTGGGCAGTTGTCTATTTTTTTTTTAAGAGAGAGTGATAGAGGAGAGGAGAGGAGAGGAGAGGGGGGAGAGAGAGAGAGAGAGAGAGAGAGAGAGAGAGAGACAGAGAGAGAGAGAGAGAGAGAGAGAATTTTTTATATTCATTTTCTAGTAGTCGGTGGACACAACATCTTTGTTGGTATGTGGTGCTGAGGATCGAACCCGGGCTGTACGTGTTCTAGGCAAGCGTACTACTCCTTGAGCCACATCCCCAGGCCAATTGTCTTTAAGATTCTCATACATCATTCCACATTGTCACCAGACTCTTAATTGGGGTCTGATCCTAGATCGCCTCAGGTAATAGTATAAAATATAGCCCAGGAGAATATAAGGGTCACACCAAAATAAAAGGTAAATATTCTACTGTATTTTGTTAATATGAGCCTTAAGAATATATAAGAGAATTTGTTTGAGTCTTCTAGACCAAAGAAGTCAGGACATATTGCTGGATCATCTTGAATGCAGCCACAGGGACGTAATCACCAGAAATGTTAGGGCCAAGGATTCTCCTGAGCCACAGGGAGTGGCTATTAGACTCTCTTTGGTTGATGGACTGAAATCTGGACTCAGTGTTTGCTTAAGTTCAATGACCAATATGATCCTGGAATAATGGAGAGGATGGTGATTAGAAATAAATAAGGTGTTGGATGGCGTGTTATGTGACCACTTCCCTGGCCTCACAGCTGGATCTGGAGGAGGGCCTGGAGCACCAGCCTTCTCTAAGGCCTCGTGGACATGCGTTCAGAAGGCAGCACCAGATCCTTGTGAAACCCGCAGCCGCTGTCCTCAGCAGCCTAGGAAGACTTTAACATATGGCATCGTTGAAACAGGCTCCCTGATTTCAGTGAGAATAAGGGGACCCTGAAGTAGAAGAGGCCATGTGGTGGAGCAGTGATCAGAACATTCGAATCTGTAGAGATTTTTGACTGTGGTAAATGATCGTGGTATTTATAGATGGGAAAAAATGGGCACCGTCCTAGAATAGTGCCTGTCCCATGTAATGTGAAACTCTTCTTTTCACACTTCATTGGTGCATTGTAGTGGTCCATAATGGTGGGATTTGCTGACACATATTTGAACATGCACACAAAATAACTGTGAACTTTGGCCAATATCATTCCAATATTTTTCTTTTCCTCACCTCCTCCCCTGGTGCCTTGACTCTACAGATTTTCCTTCAACTTTCATGATGAGACTCCCTTCCCAACTTTCCTTCCTTTTCCCCCTCTAGCTTTAACAGAAGAAAAACATACGACCCTTAACTTTCTGAGTTGCTTATTTCCCTTAATGTTCTGAAGATCCATTCATCTTCCAGCATGACATAATTTCGTTCTTCTTTATTGCTGAATGAAATTCCAGTGTGCATATACCAGATGTTCTTTATCCATTCGTCCACTGATGTCACCTCGGCTGGTTCATGGGCATGTATGTGTCATTATAGTATGATGACTTTGATCCGCTGTGAAAAATACCAAGCAGAGGTAGAGCTGGGTCGCAGGGTGGTCCATGGCTACTCCTGAGGAGCCTTCATCTCGATTTCCGTGGAGGTTGTGCTGATTTACATGCCCACCAACAGGGTGAGAGTGCTACTTTCTCGTCAATTCTCTCCTTGTCACACTGGTTTCTGTTTTTATTCTTGGTGGTTGCCTTTGTCACTGAAGTGAGATGAAATCTCAGGTTAGTCTTGACTTGCAAGTATTTTCATATATTTGTTGGCCACTCACATATTTTCTTCTAATACGTGTCTGTTTACTTTATTTAGTTTCCCATTTGGTAATTGAGTTATTTGATAATTGGGTTATATAATAATTGTGGGTTTGATGTTAAGTTTTTTGAGTTCTTTATTAATATTCTGAATATTCATCCTCTTTTAGAAGAGCACCTCATAAAGATTTTCTACGTTTCTGTATGTTCTCTCTTCACATTCTGATTGTCTCTTTTGCTGTGCAGATCCTTCTTAATTTCATGCCATCCTATTAGCTAACTTTTGGTGTTATCTCCTGAGCTTTGGCATCCTATTGAGAAAGTCATTGCCTCTTTCTGTAGGTTGGAGTATTGACTTTGTTTTTTCCTAGAAACTGCAAATTTTCTGGTCTAGTGCCTGGGTCTTTAATGCATTTTGAGTTGATTTTTTGTAGGTGAGCAATAGTTCAGGTCTCATTCTTCTGAATTTGGACAGGGGTGTAGAAGGACTGTTTCAGAGAGTAGATGTTAAAGACTGGGGTGTAGAAGAACTGTTGCATAGAGCAGAAGTTGGAGACTGAGGTGCAGAAGAACTGTTACAGAAAGCAGAGTTTGGAGACTGGGGTGCACAAGGATCATTGCAGAGAGAAGAGTTTTCAGACTGAGGTGCAGAAGGACTGTTGCAGAGAGCAGATGTTTGAGACTGGGGGTTAGAAAGACTTTTGCAGAGAGCAGAGTTTAAAGACCAGGGTGCAAAAGAATGGTTGCAGACAGCAGGTGTTAGAGTCTGGGGTGCAGAAGGACCATTGCAGATGTCAGAGTTTGGAAACTAAGGTGCAGAAGTATTGTTACAGAGAACAGAATTTTAAGACTCTGGTGCAGAAGGACCCTTACAGAGAGCAGAGGTTGGAGACTGCAGTACAGAAGGACTGTTACAGAGAGCAGAGGTTTGAGACTGGGCTGGAGAAGAACTGTTCCAGAGAGCAGAGGATGGAGAGTGGGGTATAGAAGGACTGTTGCAGAGACTAGAGGTTGCAGACTGAGTTGCAGAAAGACTGTTACAGAGCACAGAGTTTGAGGACTCGGGTGGAAAACGACGGATACAGAAAGCAGAGTTTGGATACTGGGGTGCATAAGGACCCTTAGAAAGAACAAAGTATGGAAACTGCCTTACAGACGGACTTTTACAGAGAGCAAAGTTTAAAGACTGGGGTGCAGAAGAACTGTTATAGAGAACAGAGTTTGGAAACTGGGGTGCAGAAAGATTGTTGGGGTTAGCAGAGTATGGAGAATGGGTTGTAGAAGGACTGTTGCAGAGAGCAGAAGTTGAAGACTGGGTCATAGAAGGACTGTTGCAGAGAGCAGATGTTGGAGACGTTGGTGCAGAAGGACTATTGCAGAGAGTAGACGTTGAAGACTGGGGTTCAGGAATAATCTTACAGTGAGCAGAGGTTAGAGAATGGGGCAAAGAAGGCCTGTTTTAGAGAGCGGAGTTTGGAGACTGGGGTGCAGACGGACTTTTAGAGAGAGCAATGTTTGGAGACTGGGTTGCAGAAGGATCTTACAAAGACCAGAGGTTTAAGAATGAGGTGCAGAAGGACTGTTGCAGAGATCAGAGTTTGGAGACTGGGGTGCAGAAGGACTGTTATAGAGTGCAGAGAATTGAGACTGGGGTGAAGTAGGACTGTTGAAGAGAACAGAGTTTGGAGACTGGGGTGCAGAAGGACCTTTGCAGAGAGAAGAGGTTGGATACTGAGGTGCAGAATTATTGTTACAGAGAGCAGAGTTTGGAGACTGGGTTGCAGAAGGACTGTTTCACCGAGCAGAGGTAGGATACTGGTGTGCAAAAGGATCTTACAGAGAGTGAAGGTTTAAGACTGGGGTGCAGAAGGAATGATGCAGAGTGCAGAGTTTGAAGACTGGGGTACAGAAGGACTGATAGAGAAAGCAGATGTTGGAGACTGGGGTGCAGATGGACCGTTACAGAGAGCAGAGGTAGGAGACTCCAGTTCAGAAAAACTGTTACAGAGAGCAGAGCCTGGAGACTGGGGTGCAGAAGGACTTTTATATAGAGCAGAGGTTGGAGACTATGGTGCAGAAGGACTCAAAGAGAAAGCAGATGTTGGATACCAGGGTGCAGAAAGACCGTTACAGACAGCAGAGGTAGGAAAATCCGGTTCAGAAAGACTGTTACAGAGATCAGAGTTTGGAGACTGGGGTGCAGAAGGACTGTTGCAGAGAGCAGAGTTTGGATACTGGGGTGCAGAAGGCCTGATAGAGAAAGCAGATGTTGGAGACTGGGGTGCAGAAGGACCGTTACAGTGAGTAGAGTTAAAAGACTCCAGTTCAGAAAGACTCTTATAGAAAGCAGAGGTTAGAGACTGGGATGTACAAGGATTGTTGCAGAGTGCGAGGTTAGAGACTGGGTTGCAGAATGCTCTTTGCAGAGAGTAGAGGTTGGAGACTGGCATGCAGAAGGCCTCTTACAGAGAGCAGAGGTTGGAGACTTGAGTGCAGAAGGCCTGTTACAGAGAGCAGAAGTTGGAGACTGGGGTGCAGAAGGACTGTTACAGAGAGCAGAGTTTGCAGACTGGGTTTCAGAAGGGTTTTACAGAAAGCAGAGTTTGGAGACTGAGGTACAGAAGGACTGTTAAAGAGAGCAGAAGTTGGAGACTGGGGTGCAGAAGGATTGTTGTAGAGAGTAGAGTTTTCAGACTGAGGTACAGAAGAACTGTTGCAAACAGCAGATGTTGGAGACTGGGGTGCACAAGGACTGTTGCAGCGAGGAGAGGTTGAAGACTTGGGTGCAGAATGATCGTTGCAGAGAGCACAAGTTGGAGACTGGGGTGCAGAAGGACTGATATAGAATGCAGAGGTTGGAGAGTGTGCTGCAGAAGGCCTGTTACAGAGAGCAGAGTTTGCAGACTGGGGTGTAGAAAGACTGCTACAGAGAGCAGAGTTTAGAGACTGGGGTTCAGAAGGCCTGTTACAGAGAGGAGTTTGGAGACTGAGGCCCAGAAGCACTGTTCCTGAGAGAAGAGGTTGGAGAGTTAGGTGCAGAAGGATTGATACAGAGAGCAGAGGTTGGAGACTGGGGTGCACAAGAACTGATACAGAAAGCAGAGTTTGGAACCTGGAGTGCACAAGGACCCTTACAGAGAGCAGAGGTTGGAGACTGTGGTGGAGAAGAACTGTTTCAGAGAGTAGATTTTGGAGTCTGTGGTGCAAAATTACTGTTTCAGATAGCAGAGGATGGATACTGGGGTGTAGAAGGACTGTTGCACAGAGCAGAGGTTGCAGACTGAGTTGCAGAAGGACTGTTAAAGTGGGCAGAGTTTGGAGACTGTGGTGGAAAATGACGGATACAGAAAGCTGAGGTTGGATACTGTGGTGAATAAGGACGCTGACAAAGAACAAATGTTGGAGACTGTGGTACAGAAAAACTTTTACAGAGAGCAGAGGTTGGAGACTGGGGTGCTGAATAACTGGTTTAGAGAACAGAGTTTTGAGACTGGGGTGCAGAAGGATCGTTGCAGAGAGCAGAAGGTGGAGACTCGGGTGCAGAAGGATCATTAAAAAGGGCAGATTTTGGAGACTGTGTTGCAGAAAGACTTTTACAGAGAGCACAGGTTGAAGACTGGGGTGCAGTAGGTCTTTTACAGAGAGCACAGGTTGGAGACTGAGGTGCAGAAGGACCCTTACAGAGACCAGAGGGTGGAGACTGCGGTACAGGAAGACTGTTTCAGAGAGCAGTGGTTGGAGACAGGTGTGCAGAATGATCTAACAGACAGCATAGGTTGGAGACTGGGGTGCAGAAGGATTGTTGCAGATAGCAGAGGTTGGAGACTGGGGTGCAAAAGGATCATTGAAGAGAGGAGGATGGAGATTGGGGTCAAAAGGTCTGTTACAGAAAGCAGAGTTTGGAGATTGGGTTGCATAAGACCATTAGAGAGAGTAGATGTTGGAGACTGAGGTGCAGAAGGACTGTTACAGAGATCAGAGTATGGAGACTGGGGTGCAGAAGGATCTTTCAGAGAGCAGAGTTTGGAGACTGGGGTGCACACGAACTGTTGCACAGAGTAGAGGTTGGAGACTGGGGTGGAGACGGACTCTTTCAGAGAGCAGACCTTGGAGACTAGGATACAGAACGACTGTTGCAGAGAGCAGATGCTGTAGACTGTGGTTAAGAAGAACTGTAGAAGAGAGCAGAGGTTAGAGAATGGGGTGCAGAAGTAAGGTTGCAGAGAGAAGAGTTTGGAGAAAGTGGTGCAGCCAGACTCTTACAGAGAGCAGAGGTTGGAAACAGTGGTGCAGAAGGACGGATACAGAAAGCAGAGGTTTGAGATGGTGGTGCAGAAGGACCGTTACAGAGAGCAGAGGTTGAAGACTGCGGTACAGAAGGACTGTTACAGAGAGCACAGGCTGGAAAATTGGGAGCAGAAGAACTGTTGCAGAGAACAGTGTTTGGAGACTGGGGTGCAGCAGGACCGGTGCAGAATCCAGAGGTTGGAGACTGTGGTGGAAAAATAAAAGTTACAGAGAGCAGAGTTTGAAAACTGGGATGCAGGAGGATCTTACAGAAAGCAGAGATTGTAGACCCAGGTGCAACAAGACTGTTATAGAGAGCAGACGTTGGAGACTGGGGTACAGAAAGAACTTTGCAGACAGCAGAGATTCCAGACTGAGGCGCAGAAGGAATGTTGCTGAGAGCAGATGTTGGAGACTTGGGTGCAGAAGGACTGTTGCAGAGAGCAGATTCTGAAGACTGGGATGCAAAAGGATCATTGCAGAGAGCAGAGGTTGGACGCTGGGGTACAGAAGGACTGTTACACAGAGTAGAGGTTGGAGACTGGGGTGGAGATGGACTTTTTCAGAGAGCAGATGTTGGTGACTTGGGTGCAGAAGGACTGTTGCAGAGAGCAGAATTTGGAGACTGAGGTCCAGAATGACTGTTTCAGATAGCAGAGTTTGGAGACTGGGGTGCAGAAGGACCTTTACAGACAGCAGAGTTTAAAGACTGCAATACAGGAGGACTGTTACAGAGAGAAGAGTTTGGAGATTTGGGTGGAGAAGAAATGTTTAAGAGTGCAGATGTTGGAGACTGGGTTGCAGAAGAACTGTTGCAGAGAGAAGAGTTTGGAGACTGAGCTGCTGCAGGACTCTTGCAGACAACAGAGGTTAGAGAATGGGGTGCAGAAAGACCGTTAGAGAGAGCAGATATTAAAGACTGTGGTGCAGAAGGATTTTTACAGAGAGCATAGGTTGGATACTTGGGTGAAGAAGGACTGTTACAGAGATCAGAGTTTGGAGACTGGGATGCAGAAGGATCTTTCAGAGAGCAGAGGTTGGAGACTGGGGTGCAGACGAACTGTTGCAAAAAACCAGAGGTTGGATACTGGGGTGCAGAAGGACTGTTTCAGAGAGCAGAGTTTGGAGACTGCGTTGCAAAAGGATCTTACATAGAGCAGAATTTGGAGACGGAAGTGCAGAAGAAATGATACCCATAGCAGAGTTTGAAGACAAGGGTGCAGAAGGACCGTTGCCAAAAACAGAGGCTGGAGACTGACGTGAAGAAGGACCGTTGCAGAGAGCAGAGGTTGGAGACTGGGTGGAGAAGGAATGCTATAGAGAGTAGAGTTTGAAACTTGGGTGCAGAAGGATCTTACAGAGAGCAGGGTTTGGAGAATGGGGTGCAGAAGGACTGTTACAGAGAGCAGAGTTTCAAGACTGAGTTGCAAAAAAACTGTTACAGAAAGCAGAGTTTGGAGACTGTGGTGAACAAGGATCGTGGAAGAAAGCAGAGTGTTCAGACTGAGGTGCAGAAGTACTGTTGCAGATAGCAGATGTTGGAGACTGTGGTGCAGAAGGACTTTTTCAGAGAGCAGAGTTTGGAGACTGGGGTTCAAACGGATCATTGCAGAGACCAGTGGTTAGAGACTGGGGTGCAGTAGGACCATTGCAGATTTCAGAGTTTGGGAACTGAGGTGCAGCAGGATTGTTATAGCGAACAGAAGTTGGATCCTGTGTTGCAGAAGGACTGTTACAGAGAACAGAGTTTGGAGACTGCGGTGCAGAAGGCCTGTTACAGAGACCAGAGTTTGGTGAAGGGATGCAGAACGACTGTTACAGAGGGCAGAGTTTGGAGACTGGGTTGCAGAAAAATTTTACAGAGAGCAGAGGTTGGAGACTGAGGTGTAGAAGGACCGTTACAGAGAGTAGAGGTTGGATACTGAGGTGCAGAAAGACCATTGCAGAGAACAGCGGTGGAGTCAGAGGTGCAGAAGGACTTTTACAGAGAGCAAAGATTTGAGACTGGGGTGCAGAAGGACTGTAGCAGATAGCAGTTTTTGGAGACTGGGGTGAAGAAGGACTGATGCAGGGAGCAGGTGTCAGAGACTTGAGTGCAGTAGGACTGTTGCAGAGATCAGAATTTGGAGACTGAGGTGCAGAAGGACTGTTACAGAGAGCAGAGGTTGGAGACTGGGGTGCAGAAGGACTGATATAGAAAGCAGAGTTTAAAGAGTGGTGTTCAGAAGGACCGTTAAAGAGAACAGAGTTTAGAGACTGCAATATAGGAGGACTGTTACAGAGAGCAGAGGTTGGAGAATGGTTTATAAGAGAACTGTTTCAGAGTGCACATGTTGGAGACTGGGATTAAGAAGAACTGTTGCAGAGAGCAGAGTTTAAAAACTGGGGTGCAGAAGAACTGTCACAGAGAAAGAGTTTGGAGACTGAGGTGCAGAATGAATGTTACAGAGAGCAAAGTTTGGAGACTAAGGTGCAGAATTACTGATACAGAAAGCAGAGGTTGGAGACTGGGGTGCAGAAGGACCATAACAGTTAACAGAGGTTGGAGACTGTGGTTCAGGAGGACTGTTGCAGAGAACAGAGGTTAAAGAATGGTGTGCAGAAGGACTGTTACAGAGAGCAGAGGTTAGAGAATGGGGTTAAAAACTAGGGTTGCTGAGTTCAGAGGTTGGAGACAGAGGTCCAGAAGGACTGTTACAGAGAGCAGAGGTTGGAAACCGTGGTGCAGAAGGACCGATACATAAAGCAGAGGTTGAGACTGTGGTGCAGAAAGACTGTTACAGAGAGCAGAGGTTGGAGACTGGGGAGTAGAAGGACTGTTGTAGAGAACAGAGGTTGGAGACTGGGTTGCAGCAGGACCATTGAAGAAAGAAGAGGTTGGAGACTGGGTTGAAGAAGAAATGTTACAGAGAGCAGAATTTGGAAACTGGGGTGCAGAAGGACCTTACAGAGAACAGAGCTTAGAGACTGGGGTTCAGAAAGAGTGTTAAAGAGAGGAGACGTAGGAGACTGAGATGCAGAAGGTCTGTTGCAGAGAGCAGATGTTGGAGACTGGGGTGCAGAAGGATTGTTGCAGAGAGCAGACGTTGGAGACTGAGGTGTAAAAAGACTGTTACAAAGAATAGAGTTTGGAGATTGTGATGCAAAAGGCCTGTTACAGAGAGCAGAGGTTCTAGACTGGGGTGCAGAAGAACTGTTAGAGAGAGAAGAGTTGTTAGACAAGGTTGCAAAAGGATCGTACAGAGAGCAGAGATTGTAGACCGAGGTTCAGATGGACTGTTACAGAGAGCAGAGGTTGAAGACTGGGGTGTAGAGGGCCTTTATGAAGAGCAGAGTTTGGAGAAGTGCTCCAGAATGACTTATACATATGGCAGAGTTGGAAACTGGTTTTGAGAAGGATCTTACAGAGAACAGATGTTGAAGACTGAGGTGCAGAAGGACTGTTACAGAGAGTAGAGGTTGGAGACTGGGGTTCAAAAGGACTGTTACAGAGAGCTGAGGTTGTAGACTGGGGTGCAGAAGGATCGTTGTAGAGAGAAGATGTTTGGTAATGGGGTGCAGAAGGATTGTTATAGAGAACAGACTTTGGAGAATGGGGTGCGGAAGGGCTGTTACAGAGAGCAGAGTTTAGAGCCTGGGTTGAAGAAGGATCCTACAGAGAGCACATGTTAGAGACTGACGTGCAGAAAGACTGTTGCAGAGAACAGAGGTTGGAGCCTGGGGTGCAGAAGGACTGTTACACAGAGCAGAGGTTAAAGACTGGGTTGTTGAAGGACTGTTGAAGAGAGCAGAGTTTGGAGACTTGGGTGTAGAAAGACTGTTGCAGAGAGCAGAATTTGGACACTGAGGTGCAGAAGGACTGTTAAAGAGAGCAGAGTTTGGAGACTGGGGTGCAGAAGGACTGTTACAGAGAGCAGAGTTTGGAGACTAGGTTACAGAGGACTGTTGCAGAGAACAGATGTTGTAGACTGTGGTTAAGAAGAACTGTAGAAGAGAGCAGAGTTTAGAGAATGGGGTGCAGAAGTAAGGTTGCAAAGAGCAGAGGATGGAGAAAGAGGTGCAGAAGGACTATTGCAGAGAGCAGAGTTTGGAAACAGTTGTGCAGAAGGACGGATACAGAAAGCCGAGGTTTGAGATGGTTGTGCAGAAGGACGGTTACAGAGAACAGAGGTTGGAGAATGCGGAGCAGAAGAACTGTTGCAGAGAACAGAGTTTGGAGACTGGTGTGCAGCAGGACAGGTGCAGAATCCAGAGGTTGGAGACTGTGGTGGAAAAGGAATGTTACAGAGAGCAGACTTTGAAAACTGGGATGCAGGAGGATCTTACAGAATGCAGAGATTGTAGACGGAGGTGCAGCAAGACTGTTACAGAGAGCAAAAGTTGGAGACTGGGTGCAGAAGGATCGTTGCAGACAGCAGAGTTTTCAGACTGAGGCGCAGAAGGACTGTTGCTGAGAGCAGATGTTGGAGACTTGGGTGCAGAAGGACTGTTGCAGAGAGCAGATTCTGGAGACTGGGATGCAGAAGGATAATTGCAGAGAGCAGAGGTTGGACACTGGGGTGCAGAAGGACTGTTACACAGAGCAGAGGTTGGAGACGGCAGTGAAGAAAGACTTTTTCAGAGAGCAGATGTTGGGGACTTGGGTTCAGAAGGACAGTTGCAGAGAGCAGATTTTGAAGACTGGGATGCAGAAGGATCATTGCAAAAAGCAGAGGTTGGACACTGCGGTGCAGAAGGACCGTTACAGAGAGCAGAGTTTTGAGACTGTAATACAGGAGGACTGTCAGAGAGAAGAGGTTGGATATTGGGGTGAAGAAGAAATGTTTCAGAGTGCAGATGTTGGAGACTGGGGTGCAGAAGAACTGTTGCAGAGAGCAAAATTTGGAGACAAGTGTACAGAATTACTGATACAGAAAGCAGAGGTTGGAGACTGGGGTGCAGAAGGACAGTTACAGAGAGCAGAGGTTGGAGACTGAGGTTCAGAAGGACTGTTGAAGAGAGAAGAGATTAGAGAATGGGTTGCAGAAGGACTGTTAAAGAGAGCAGAGTTTAGAGACTAGGGTACAGAAGGACCGGTGCAGAATCCAGAGGTTGGAGACTATGGTGGAAAAGGAATGTTACAGACAGCAGAGTTTGAAAACTGGAGTGCAGAAGGATTTTACAGAGAGCAGAGTTTTGAGACAGGGGTGCAGAAGGACTGTTGAGGAGAGGAGACATTGGAGACTCGGGTGCTGAAGGCATGTTACAGAGAGCAGAGTTTGGAGACTAAGGTGAAGAATGCCTGTTAAAGAGAGCAGAGTTTGAAGTCTAAGGTGCAGAAGGATTGTTATTGAGAGCAGAGTTAGGATACTGGGTGGCAGAAGGATTTTACCGAGAGCAGAGTTTGGAGACTGAGATGAAGGAGGACTGTTAAAGAGAGCAATGGTTGGAGACTGGGGTGCAGAGGCATCGTGTATAGAGAAATGGTTTCAGACTGAGGTGTAGAAAGACTTTTACAGAGAGCAGAGGTTGGAGACTGAGGTGCAGAAGGACTGTTACAGAAAGCAAATTTTGGAGACTGTGTTGCAGAAGGATCTTACATAGAGCAGAGTTTGGAGACTGAGGTGCAGAAGGACTGTTAAAGAGAGCACAGGTTGGAGTCTGTGGTGCAGAAGGATTGTTGCAGAGAGCAAAATTTTCATACTGAGGTCAAGAAGGACTGTTGTGGAGAGCAGATTTTGGAGACTGGGGTGCAGAAAGATTGTTACAGAGAGCTTAAGTTGGAGACTGGGGTGCAGAACAACTGCTATAGAGAGCAGAGGTTGGAGACTGGGGAGCAGAAGGCCTGTTACAGAGAGTAGAGTTATGAGACTGGGTTTAAAAGTATCTTACAGAGAGCAGAGGTTTGAGACTGAGGTGCAGAAGGACTGTTGCAGAGAGCAGATGTTGAAGAATGGTGTACATAAAGACTTTTGCCGAGAGGTGAGGTTGGAGACTGAGGTGCCGAAGGACGGATAATAAAAGCAGAGGTTGGGGACAGGCGTGCAAAAGTACCTTTACAGAGAGCAGAGTTTGGACACTGTGGTACAGAAGGACTATTACAGAGAGCAGAATTTGGAGACTGGGGAGCTGAAGGACTGTTGCGGAGTACAGAGTTTAGAGACTGGGGTGCAGCAGGACCGTTGCAGAAAGAAGAAGTTGGAGACTTGCGTGGAGAAGGAATATTACAGAGAGCAGATTTTGGAAACTGGGGTGCAGAAAGTTCTTTCAGAGAGCAGAGGTTGGAGACTGAGTTTCAGAAAAATCGTTGCAGAGAACGGAGGTTGGAGACTGGGGTGCAGAAGGATCGTGGCAGTCAGCAGAGTTTCCAGACTGAGATGCAGAAGGACTGTTACACAGAGCAGAGGTAGAAGACTGAGGTGAAGAAGGACAGTTACAGAGAGCAGATGTGGGAGACAGGGGTGCAGGACTGATAAAGAGCAGAAGTTGGAGACCGAGGTACAGAAGGACTCTATCAGAGAGGTGAGGTTTGACCCTCGGGTGCAGAATGATAATTGCAGAGAGCAAGTTTTCAGACTGAGGTACAGAAGAACTGTTGCAGAGAACAGATGTTGGAGATTGGGGTGCACAAGGACTGTTGCAGCGAGCAGAGGTTGGAGACTGAAGTGCAGACGGACCGTTGCAGAGAGCAGAGGGTGAAGACTGAGGTGCAGAAGGCCTTTTAGAGAGAGCAGAGTTTAAAAACTGAGGTGCATTACGACTGTTACAGAGAGCAGAGATTGGAGACTGGTGTGTAGATGGACTGTTGCAGAGCAGATTATGGAGACTAAGGTGTAGAAGGAGTATTACAGAGAGCAGATTTTGTAGACTGGGGTGCAGAAGCATTATACAGAGAGCAGAGTTTGGACACTGAGGTGCAGAAGGGCTGTTGCAAAGAGCAGAGATTGGAGACTGGGGTCCAGAAGGACTGATATAGAGAGCAGAGTTGGGAGACTGGGGTGCAGAAAGAGTGTTGCAGAGAGCAGAGGTTGGAGACTGGAGTGCAGAAAGACTGTTATAAAGAGCAGAGTTTGGAGACTGGGGAGAAGGAGTGTTGCGGAGTACAGTGGTTTGAGACTGGGGTGCAGCAGGACCGTTGTAGAAAGCAGAGGTTGGAGAATGACGTGGAGAAAGAATATTACAGAGAGCAGATTTTGGAAACTGGGGTGCAGAAGAATCTTTCAGAGAGCAGAGGTTGGAGACTGAGGTGCAGAAGGATCGTTGCAGAGAGCAGAATTTGGACACTGGGGTTTAGAAGGACTGTTGCAGAGAGCAGGTGTTTGAGACTGGGGTGCAGAAGGATTGTTTAGAGAGCAGATGTTGGAGACTGGGGTGCAGAAGGACTCTTGCAGAGAGTTGAGGTTGAAGACTGAGGTGGAGAAGGACTGCTACTCAGAAAGCGGTTGGAGACTGGTGTATAGAAGGATTGTTGCAGAGAGCAGAGGTTTAAGACTGAGGTACAGAAAGGTCGTTGCAGAGAGCAGAGGTGGAGACTTGGCTGCAGAAAAACTGTTACACAGAGCACACGTTGCAGACTTGGGTGCAGAAGGAATGTTGCAGAAAGCAGCGGTTGGAGACTGGGGTGCATAGGACTGTTGTAGAGAGCAGAGTTGGATAAGAGATGCAGAAGGACTGTTACAGAGAGCAGAGTATGTAGACTGGGGAGCAGAAGGAGTGATACAGAAAGCAGAGGTTGGAGACTGGTGTGCAAAAGGACTGTTACAAAGAGCAGAGTTTGGAGAATGCGGTACAGAAGGACTGTAAAAGAGAGCAGAGGTTGGCAACTGGGGTGCAGAAGGAGTGTTGCAAAGAACAGAGATTGGAGACTGAGGTGCAGAAGGACTGTTACAGCGACCAGAATTTTTAGACAAGGTTGCAGAAGGATATTACAGAGAGCAGAGTTTGATGACCGAGGTGCAGCAGGACTGTTAAAGAGAGCAGAGGTTGGAGACTGGGGATCAGAAGGCTCCTTATGGAGAGCAGAGTTTGGAGAAGGGCTCCAGAAGGACTGTTACTGATGCCAGAGTTTGGAGACTTGGTTGCAGAAGGATTTTACAGAAAGCAGATGTTGGAGACTGAGGTGCAGATGGACTGTTACAGAGAGTAGAGATTGGAGACTGAGTTTCAGAAGGATCGTTGCAGAGAACAAAGGTTGGAGACTGGGGTACAGAAGGAGTGTTACAGAGAGCATGGGTTGGAGTCTCAGGTGCAGAAGGATAATTGCAGAGAGCAGAGTTTTTAGACTGACGTACAGAAGAACTGTTGCAGAGAGCAGATGTTGGAGATTGGGGTGCACAAGGACTGTTGCAGCGAGCAGAGATTGTAAACTGTGGTGCAGAGGGATCGTTGCAGAGAGCAGAGGTTGGAAAGTGGGGTGCAGAAGGCCTTTTACAGAGAGCAGAGTTTGGAGACTGAGGGGCAGAAGGACTGTTACAGAGAGCAGAGATTGGAGACTGGGGTTCAGACGGACTGTTGCAGAGCAGATTATGGAGACTAGGTTGTAGAAGGACTGTTCCAGAGAGCAGAGGTTGGAGACTGGGGTGCAGAAGGACTGTTGCAGAGATCAGAGGATGGAAACTGGGTTGGAGAAGGACTGTTGCAGAGAGCAGATGTTGGAGACTGGGGTGCAGAAGGAACGTTGCAGAGAGCAGTAATTGGAGACTCGGTGCATATGGACTATTGCAGACAGCAGATATTTCAGACTGAAGTGCAGAAGGACTGATACAGACAGCAGAGTTTTGAGAATGTGGTGCAGAAGGACTGATACAAAAAGCAGAGGTTGTAGAATGTGGTGCAGAAGAACCCTTACAGAGAACAGAGTTTGGAGACTGCGGTACAGAATGACTGTTACAGAGAGCAGAGGTTTTAGACTGGGGTACAGAATAACTGTTGTAGAGATCAGAGTTTGGAGACTTCGTTGCAGAAGGACCATTGAAGAAAGAAGTGGTTGAAGACTGGGTTTCAGAAAAAACTTACAGAGAGCAGAGTTTGCACACTGAGGTGCAGAACGACTGTTGCAGAGAGCAGAGGTTGGAGATTAGGATGCAGAAGGACTTTTGCAGAGAACAGAGGTTGGAGTTTTAGGTGCAGAAGGACTGTTACAGAGAGCAGAGGATGGAGACTGGGGTGCAGAATGACTGTTACATAATGCTGAGTTTGGAGACTCGGGTGCGTAAGGACGGTTACAGAGAGCAGAGGTTGGAGACTGCAGTACTGAAGGAGTGTTACAGAGAGCAGAGTTTGGAGACAAGTGTGCAAAATTATCTTTCAGAGAGCATAGGTTGGAGACTGAGGTGCAGAAGGACTGTTGCAGAGCAGATTATGGAGACAAGGGTGTAGAAGGACTGTTACAGAGCAGAGGTTTTAGACTGGGCTGTAGAAGCATCATACAGAGAGCAGAGTTTGGAGAATTAGGTGCAGAAGGACTGTTGCAGAGAGCAGACATTGGAGATTGGAGTGCAGAAGGACTGATACAGAGGGCAGAGTTGGGAGACTGGTGTGCAGAAGCATCTTACAGCGAGCAAAGTATGGAGACTGAGGTTCAGAAAGACTGTTGCAGAGAGCAGATGTTGGAGACTGGGGTGCAGAAGGACTGTTATAGGAAGTACAGTTTGGCAATTGGTGTGCAGAAGGACCGTTTCAGAGAGCAGAGTTTGGAGACTTCGGTATAGAAAGACTGTTACAGAGAGCAGAGTTGAAAGACTTGGGTGCAGAAAGACTGTTACAGAAAGCACAGGTTGGAGACTGAGGTGAAGAAGGATAGACACAGAGTGCAGAGGTTGGAGTCTAGGGTTCAGAAGGACTGATACAGAAAGCAGAGGTTGGAGACTGGGGTGCAGAAGGACCGTTACAGAGAGCAGAGTTTGGTGAATGCGGTACAGAAGGACTGTTAAAGAGAGCAGATATTGGAGACTGGGGAGCCGAAGGACTGTTGAAGAGAACAGAGTTTGGATACTAGGGTGCCGCAAGACCCTTGCAGAAAGCAGAGGTTGGAGACTGGGGTGGAGAAGGAATGTTAGAGAGAGCAGAGTTTGCAAACTGGAGTGCAGAAAGATCTTACGGAGAGCAGAGGTTGGAGACTGTGGTGCAGAAAGACTGTTGCAGAGAGCAGATGTTGCAGACTGGGGTTTAGAAAGATCTTTGCAGAGAGCAGAGTTTGCAGACTGGGGTGCAGAAGGCTGTTGCAGAGAGAAGAGGTTAGAGACGGAAGTGCAGAAGGACTGTTACAGAGAGCAGATGTTGGAGACTGGGGTTAAGATGGATCTTACAGAGAGCAGAGGTTGGAGACTGAGGTGCAGAAGGGTTAAGAATGATTGTTTC
This sequence comes from Ictidomys tridecemlineatus, assembly GCF_052094955.1. Lineage (NCBI taxonomy): Eukaryota > Metazoa > Chordata > Mammalia > Rodentia > Sciuridae > Ictidomys > Ictidomys tridecemlineatus. Next base: position 42,944 of record NW_027522893.1, on the reverse strand, counting down.
AGAGAGAAGAGATTGAAGACTGATGTGCAGAAGGAATGTTTCAGAGAGCAGTTTGGAGACAGGGTTGGCGAAGGATTCTACAGAGAGTAGAGGTTGGAGACTGAGGTGCAGATGGACCCTGGCAGAGAACAGAGTTTTCAGACTGAGGTGCAGAAGGATTGTTACAGAGAGCAGAGTTTTGAGACTGGCGTGCAGAAGGCCTGTTAAACAGAGGAGAGGTTGGAGACTGAGGTACAGAAGTACCGTTACAGAGAGCAGAGTTTGGAGACTGGTTTGCTGAAGTAACTTAAAGAGAGTAGATTTTGGAGACTGAGGTGCTGGTGGACTGTTACATAGAGCAGTGGTTGGAGACTGGGGTGCAGAAAAATCGTGGAGAGCAGAGGTTTCAGACTGATGTGTAGAAGGACTGTTACAAAGAGCAGAGTTTAGAGACTGAAGTGCGGAAGGACTGCTACAGAAAGCAGAGGTTGGAATTTGGGGTGGAGAAGGACCGTTAGAGAGCAGAGGTTGGAGACTGTCGTATAGAAGGACTGTTACAGAGAGCAGAGATTAGAGAATGGGGTACAGAAGGACTGTTAAAGAAAGCACAGGTTTGAGACTGAGGTGCAGAAGGATAGATACAAAGAGCAGATGTTGGAGACTGGGGTTCAGAAGGACTGATTCAAAAAGCAGAGGTTGGAGACTGCATTTCAGAAAGACCACTACAGAGAGCAGAGGTTGGAAACTGCGATACATAAAGTCTGTTACAGAGAGCAGATCTCAGAGACTGGGGAGCAGAAAGACTGTTTCGGAGGACAGAGTTTGGAGACTGTGGTGGAGAATAAATGTTACACAGAGCAGAGTTTGGAAACTGGAGTGCAGAAGGATCTTACAGAGAGCAGAGGTTGGAGACTATGGTGCAGAAGGACTGTTGCAGAGAGCAGAATTTGGAGACTTGGGTCCAGAAGATTCGTTCCATAGAGCACAGTTTGGAGACTGGGGTGCAGAAGGACTGTTTCAGAGAGCAGATGTTGGAGACTGGCGTGGAGAAAGACTGTTGCAGAGAGCAGATTTTAGAGACTGGGGTGCAGAAAGACTGTTACAGAGAGCAGCGTTTGGAGACTAGGGTGCAGAAGGACTGTTAAAGAGAGCAGAGTGAAGAGGTTGGAGACTGGGAAGCATATGGCCTGTTACCGAGAGCAGAGTTTTGAGACTGGGGTGCCGAAGGCCTGTACAGAGAGCAGAGTTTGGAAACTGGGGTGCAGAAGGACTGTTACAGAGAGCAGACTTTGGAGACTGGGTTTCAGTAGGATCTTACAGAGAACAGAGGTTGGAGACTGAGGTGCAGAATAACTGTTACAGAGAGCGGAGTTTGGAGACTGGGGTGCAGAAGGATCATTGCCGAGAGCAGAGTTTTCAGACTGAGGTTTAGAGGGACTGTTGCATAGAGCAGATGTTGGTAACTAGTGTGCACAAGGACTGTTGTACAGAGCAGAGATTGGAGACTGGTTTGCAGAAGGACTGTTGCAAAGAGCAGAGTTTGGAGACTGAGTTTCGGAAGTCCTGTTACAGAGAGCAGAGGTTGGACACTCGGGTGCAGAAGAACTGTTACAGAGAACAGAGTTTGGATACAGGGGTGCAGAAGGATCTTACAGAGATCAGAATTTGAAGAATGAGGTGCAGAAAGACTGTTGCAGAGATCAGAGGTTGGAGACTGGGGTTGAGTAGGATCATTTCAGAGAGCAGAGGTTGGAGACTGGGGTGCAGAGGATCGTTGCAGAGAGCAGCGGTTTGAGACTGGGGTGCAGAAGGCCTTCTACAGAGAGCAGAGGTTGGAGACTGCAGTACAGAAGGACTGTTACAGAGAGCAGAGGTTGGAGACTGAGGTGAAGGTGGATTGTTACAAGGAGCAGTGGTTGGAGACTGTGGTGCAATAGGATCGTGAAGAGACCAGATGTTTCAAACTGAGGTGCAGAAGGACTGTTAAAGAGAGTAGAGGTTGGAGGCTGAGGTGTAGAAGGACTGTTGTAGAGAGCAGAGTTTGGAGACTGAGGTGCAGAAGCACTGTTACATAAAGCAGAGGTTGGCAATTGGGGTGCAGAAGGACCGTTACAGAGACTAGAGTTTGGAGACTGCGGTATAGAAAAAATGTTACAGAGAGCATAGGATGGAGACTCGGGTGCAGGAGGAATGTTACAGAGAGCACAGGTTGAAGACTGAGGTGCAGAAGGATAGATACAGAGAGCAGAGGTTTTAGACTGGGGTTTGGAAGGACTGATACAGAAAGCAGAGTTTGAAGACTGGGGTGCAGAAAGACAAGTTATGGAGAGCAGAGGTTGGAAACTGCGGTACAGAAGGAGTGTTACAGAGAGCAGATTTTGGAGACTGGTTAACAGAAGGACTGTTGCAGAGGACAGAGGTTGGAGACTGGGGTGCCACAGGACACATGCAGAAAGCAGAGGTTAAGGACTGGGTTGGAAAAGGAATGTTACAGAGACTAGAGTTTGGAAACTGGGGTGCAGAAGGATCTTACAGAGAGCAGAGGTTGGAGACTGTGGTGCAGAAGTACTTTTGCAGAGAGCAGAGGTTAGAGACTGGGGAGCAGAAGGACTGTTGCGGAGAGCAGAAGTTGGAGATTGGGGTGCAGAAGCACTGTTGCGGAGAGCAGAGGTTGGAGACTGGAGTGCAGAAGGACTGTTGCAGAGAGCAGAGATTGGAGACTTAGGTGAAGAAATCCTGTTACATAGAGCAGAGGTTGGAGACTGGGATGCAGAAGAATCGTTGCAAGGAGCAGAGCTTGGAGACAGGGGTGCAGAATGATCTTTCAGAGAGCAGAATTTGAGGACTGAGGTGCAGATGGACTGTTTAAGAGATTAGAGGTTTGAGACTGTGGTGCAGTAGGATTATTGCAGAGAGCAGAGATTGGAGACTGGGGTGCAGAAGGATTGTTGGAAGGAGCAGAGCTTGGAGACAGGGGTGCAGAAAGATCGTTGAATAGAGCAGAGTTTGGAGACTGGCGTGCAGAAGGCCTGTTACAGAGAGGAGAGGTTGGAGACTGGGGTGCAGAAGGACTGTTATAGAGAGCAGACGTTGGAGACTGAGGTTCAGGTGGACTGTTACAAAGAGCAGTGGTTGGAGACTAGGTTGCAGAAGAATCGTGGAGAGCAGAGGTTTCAGACAAGGTGCAGGTGGATATTTTCAAAGAGCAGTAGTTGGAGACTGGTGTGTAGAAGGACTGTTACAGAGAGCAGAGTTTGGAGACTCAGGTGCAGAAAAACTGTTACAGGAAGCAGAGTTTGGAAATTGGGTTGCAGAAGGACCGTTACAGAGAACAGAGTTTGGAGAATGCGGTACAGGACTGTTACCGAGAGCAGAGTTTGGAGACTGGGGTGCCGAAGGACTCTTACATAGAGCAGAGTTTGGAGACTGGGGTGCAGAAAGATCTTTCAGAGAGCTGAGGTGGGGGACTGGGGTGCAGAAGGATCGTGGCAGAGAGAAGAGGTTGGAGACTGGGAAGCAGATGGCCTGTTACAGAGAGCAGAGTTTGGAGACTGGGGTGCAGAAGGTCTGTTACAGAGAGCAGACTTTGGAGACTGGGTTTCAGAAGGATCTTACAAAGAACAGAGTTTGGAGACTGAGGTGGAGAATGACTGTTACAGAGAGCGGAGATTGAAGACTGCCGTGCAAAAGGATCATTGCCGAGAGCAGAGTTATAAGACTGAGGTTCAGAGGGACTGTTGCATAGAGCAGATGTAGAAGACTGGGGTGCAGAAGGACAGTTGCAGAGAGTAGACGATGGAGACTGGGGTTCAGAAGATTCGTTGCAGAGAGCAGAGATTGGAGACTGGGGTGCAGAAGGACTCTTACAGAGAGCAGAGGGTGGACAAGGGTTTGAGGAAGGCCTGTTACAGAGAGTAGAGTTTTGAGATTGGGGTGCATAAGGACTTTTAGAGAGAGCAGAATTAGGAGACCGGGTTGAAAAAGGGTGTTACAGAGAGCAGAGGTTGGAGACTGAGGTGTAGAAGCACTGTTACAGAGAGAAGAGGTTGGAGACTGAGGTTCAGAAGGACCATTGCAGAGAGAAGACTTGGAGACTGAGGTGCAGAAGGATTGATACAGAGAGCAGAGGTTGGAGACTGGGGTGCACAAGAACTGATACAGAAAGTAGAGTTTGAAGCTGGGGTGCAGAAGGACCCTTACAGAGAGCAGAGGTTGGAGACTGCAGTACAGAAGGACTGTTACAGAGAGCAGAGTTTGGAGACTGAGGTGAAGGTGGATTGTTACAAGGAGCAGTGGTTGGAGACTGTGGTGCAATAGGATCGTGCAGAGACCAGATGTTTCAAACTGAGGTGCAGAAGGACTGTTAAAGAGAGTAGAGGTTGGAGGCTGAGGTGTAGAAGGACTGTTGTAGAGAGCAGAGTTTGGAGACTGAGGTGCAGAAGCACTGTTACATAAAGCAGAGGTTGGCAATTGGGGTGCAGAAGGACCGTTACAGAGACTAGAGTTTGGAGACTGCGGTATAGAAAAAATGTTACAGAGAGCATAGGATGGAGACTCGGGTGCAGGAGGAATGTTACAGAGAGCACAGGTTGAAGACTGAGGTGCAGAAGGATAGATACAGAGAGCAGAGGTTTTAGACTGGGGTTTGGAAGGACTGATACAGAAAGCAGAGTTTGTAGACTGGGGTCCAGAAAGACAAGTTATGGAGAGCAGAGGTTGGAAACTGCGGTACAGAAGGAGTGTTACAGAGAGCAGATTTTGGAGACTGGTTAACAGAAGGACTGTTGCAGAGGACAGAGGTTGGAGACTGGGGTGCCGCAGGACACATGCAGAAAGCAGAGGTTAAAGACTGGGTTGGAAAAGGAATGTTACAGAGACTAGAGTTTGGAAACTGGGGTGCAGAAGGATCTTAAAGAGAGCAGAGGTTGGAGACTGTGGTGCAGAAGTACTTTTGCAGAGAGCAGAGGTTGGAGACTGGAGTGCAGAAGGACTGTTGCAGAGAGCAGAGGTTGGAGACTTAGGTGAAAAAGTCCTGTTACATAGAGCAGAGGTTGGAGACTGGGGTGCAGAAGAATCGTTGCAAGGAGCAGAGCTTGGAGACAGGGGTGCAGAATGATCTTTCAGAGAGCAGAATTTGAAGACTGAGGTGCAGATGGACTGTTTCAGAGATTAGAGGATTGAGACTGCGGTGCAGTAGGATTATAGCAGAGAGCAGAGATTGGAGACTGGGGTGCAGAAGGATTGTTGGAAGGAGCAGAGCTTGGAGACAGGGGTGCAGTAAGATTGTTGAATAGAGCAGAGTTTGGAGACTGGCGTGCAGAAGAAATGTTACAGAGAGCAGACTTTGGAGACTGGGTTTCAGAAGGATCTTACAGAGAACAGAGTGTTAAGACTGAGGTGCAGAATCACTGTTACAGAGAGCGGAGATTGAAGAGTGTGGTGCAGAAGGATTGTTGCCGAGAGCAGAGTTATCAGACTGAGGTTCAGAGGGACTGTTGCATAGAGCAGATGTAGGAGACTGGGGTGCAGAAGGACTGTTGCAGAGAGTAGACGTTGGAGACTGGGGTTCAGAAGGATCGTTGCAGAGAGCAGAGATTGGACACTGGGGTGCAGAAGGACTCTTACAGAGAGCACAGGGTGGAGAATGGGTTGAAGAACGCCTGTTACAGAGAGCAGAGTTTTGAGACTGGGGTGTAGAAGGACTTTTAGAGAGAGCAGAGTTTGGAGACCGGGTTGCAGAAGGGTGTTACAGAGAGCAGAGGTTGGAGACTGAGGTGCAGAAGCACTGTTACAGAGAGAAGAGTTTGGAGACTGAGGTGCAGAAGGAACCTTGCAGAGAGGCGACTTGGAGACTGAGGTGCAGAAGGATTGATACAGAGAGAAGAGGTTGGAGACTGGGGTGCAGAAGAACTGATACAGAAAGCAGAGGTTGGAGGCTCTGGTGCAGAAGGACCCTTACAGAGAGCAGAGGTTAAAGACTGCAGTACAGAAGGACTGTTACGGAGAGCAGAGGTTGGAGACTGGGCTGGAGAAGAACTGTTTCAGAGAGCAGATGTTGGAGTCTGGGGTTCAGAAACTGTTGCAGAGAGCAGAGGTTTAAGACTGGTGTGAAGAAGGACTGTTGCAGAGAGCAGAGGTTGAAGAGTGAGGTGCAGAAAGACTGTTTCAGAGAGCAGTGTTTGAAGACTGTGGTGCAGAAGGACTGATACAGAAAGCAGAGGTTAGAGACTGGGGTGCAGAAGGACCCTTACAGAGAACAGAAATTGAAGACTGCAGTACAGAAGAACTGTTGTAGAGAACAAGGTTGGAGACTGGGGTGAAGAGGGACCATTGCAGAGGGCAGATGTTGGAGACTGGGGTGCAGAAGGAATGTTACAGAGAGCAGAGATTTGAAACTGGGGTGTAAAAAAATCTTACAGAGAGGAAAGTTTGGAGACTGGGGTGCTAAAGGATTGTTGCAGAGAGCAGATGTTGGAGACTGGGGTGCAGAAAGATCGTTGTAGAGAGTAGATCATGGAGACTGGTGTATAGAAGGACTGTTCTAGAGAGCAGATTTTAGAGACCTGGGTGCAGAAGGCCTGTTGCAGAGAGCAGTTGTTGAAGACTGAGTTGCAGAAAAACTGCTACAGAAAGCAGTGTTTGGAGACTGATTTGCAGAAAGACTGTTGAAGAGAGCAAAGGTTAGAGACTGGGTGCAGAAGGACTGTGCAGAGTGCAGTGTTTCCAGACTGGGGTGCAGAAGGACTGTTGCAGATACCAGAGGTTGGAGACTGCAGGGAAAGACTGTTACAGAGAGCAGAGGTTGAAGCCTGGGGTGTAGATCGACGGATAGAGAAAGCAGAGTTTGAAGACTGGGGTGCAGAAGGACCGTTACAGAGAAAAGAGGTTTGAGACTGTGGTACAGAAGTACTATTATAGAGAGCAGAGGTTGGAGACCTGTGGGCAGAATTATCTTACAGACAGCAGAGGTTGGAGACTGGGGTGAAATAGGACTGTTGCAGAGAGCAGAGGTTGGAGAATGGGGTGCAGAAAGATCATTGCAGAGAGAAGAGGTTGGAGACTGAGGTGCAAAAGACCTGTTACACAGAACAGAGCTCGGAGAATGGAGAGCAGAAGGCCTGTAACATAGAGCAGCGTTTAGAGACTGGGTGGCATAAGGATCTTACAGAGAACAGAAGTTGGTGACTGAGGTTCTGAAGGACTGTCAGAGACAGCAGAGGTTGTAGACTTCGGTCCACAAGGATCTTTACACAGAGCTGAGTTTTCAGAATGAGGTTTAGAAAAACTGTTGCAGAGAGCAGATGTTGGAGACTGGGGTGCAGAAGAACTGTTGGAGAGAGCAGAGTTTGGAGACTTGGGTGTATCAGGATCTTTACAGAGAGAAGAGGGTGGAGACTGGGGTGCGGAAGGACTGTTACAGAGCGCAGATTTTGGAGACTGGGGTGCAGAAGGACTGTTACAGAGAGTAGATGTTGAAGACTGAGGTGCAGAAAGACCTTTGCAAAGAGAAGAGGTTGGAGACTGAGGTGCAGAAGGACTGTTGCCGAGTGTAGAGGTAGGTGACTTGGGTGTAGAAGGACTGTTGCAGAGAGCAGAGGTTGGAGATTGGGGTGCCGAAGGACTGTTGCAGAGAGCAGACGTTGGAGACTGAGGTGCAGAAGGACTGTTACATAGAGCATAGGTTGCAGACTTGAGTGCAGAAGGACTGATAGAGAAAGCAGAGGTTAGAGAGTTGGGTGCAGAAGAACCGTTTCAGAGAGAAGAGTTTGGAATCTGCAGTACAGAAGGACTGTTACAGAAAGCAGAGGTTGGAGACTGGGTTGCAGAAGTCCTGTTACAGAGAGCAGAGTTTGGAGACTGTTGTGCAGAAGGATTGTTACAGAGTGCAGTGTTTAAAGACTGGGTTGTAGAAAGATCTTACAGAGAGCAGAGTTGAGAGAATGAGGTGCAAAAGGACTCTTACAGAGAGCAGAATTAGGAGACTGGCGTGCAGAAGGGTGGTTTCAGGGAGCAGAGTTTTCAGACTGAGGTTCAAAAGGACTGTTGCAGAGAGCAGATGTTTGAGACTGGGGTGCAGAAAGACTGTTGCAGAGAGGAGAGTTTGGAGACTGGGGTGCAGAAGTACTGTTATAGAGAGCAGAGTTTGAAGACTGGGTTGCTGAAGGATCTTACAGAGAGCAGAGTTTGGAGACTAGTGTGTAGGTGGACTGTTACAGAGAGCAGTGGTTTGAGACTTGGGTGCAGAAACATCGTGCAGAGAGCAGAGGTTTCAGACTGAGGTCCAGAAGGACGGTTACAAAGAGCAGACGTTGGAGACTGAGGTGTAGAAGGACTGTTACGCAGAGAAGATTTTGGAGACTCAGGTGCAGAAGGACTGTTACAGGAAGCAGAGTTTGGTAATTGGGGTGCAGAAGGACTGTTATCAAGAGCAGAGGTTGGAGACTGGGGTGCAGAAGGATTCTTACAGAGAGCACAGGTTGGAGACTGAGGTGTACACGGATAGATAGAGAGAACAGAGGTTAGAGACTTGGGTTCAGACAGACTGATACAGAAAGCAGAGGTTGGAGACTGGGGTGTGAAAGGACCCTTACAAAGAGCACAGGTTGGAGACTGCGGTACAGAAGGACTGTTACAGAGAGCAGAGGTTGGAGACTGGGGTGCAGAAGGGCTGTTACAGAGAGCAGAGTTTGGAGACTGGGTTGCAGAAGGATCTTACATAGAGCAGAGTTTGAAGACTGAGTTGCAGAAGGACTTTTACGGAGAGCAGAGGTTGAAGACTGAGGTGAAGAAGGACTCTTACAGAGAGCACATGTTGGAGACAGGCGTACACGACTGATACAGAAAAGGAGTTGGAGACTCAGGTGCAGAAGGACCGTTGCAGAGAGCAGAGGTTGGAGACTGAGGTGCAGAAGGATTGTTACAGAGACCAGAGTTTGGAGACTGGGGTCTACAAGGACTGTAGCAGAGAGCATATGTTGGAGTCTAACGTGCAGAGGGACACTTACACAGAGCACAGGTTGGAGACTGGGGTGCAGAAGGACTGATACAGAAAGCAGAGTTTGGAGACTCGGGTGTAGAAGTACCCTTACACAGAGCAGAGGTTGGAAAATGCAGTACAGAAGGACTGTTATAGAGAGCAGAGTTTGGTGACTGGGTTGGAAAAGGACTGTTGCATAGAGCAAATGTTGGAGACTGGGGTGCAAAAGGACTTTTGAAGAGAGCAGAGGATGGAGACTGGGATGCAGAAGGACTGTTGCAGAGAGCAGAGGTTGCAGACTGAGTTGCAGAAGGACTGTTACAGAGGACAGTTTTGAGGCTGTGGTGCAAAACGACTGATACAGAAAGCAGAGGTTTGATACTGGGTTGCATAATGACCCTTACAAAGAACAGCGAATAGAGACTGCGGTACAGAAGGACTGTTACTGAGAGCAGAGGTTGGATACTGGGGTGCAAAAGAACTGATGTAGCGACCAAAGGTTGAAGACTGGGGTGCTGAAGGATCGTTGGGGTGATCAGAGTATGGAGACTGGGGTGTAGAAGGACTGTTGCAGAGAGCAGAGGTTGGAGACTGGGGTGTAGAATTACTGTTGCAGAGAGCATACATTGGAGACTAGAGTGAAGAAGGACTGTTGCATAGAGCATAGGTTTGAGACTGAGGTACAGAAGGAGTGTTAATGAGAGCAGAGATTGAAAAATGGGTGTAGAAGGATTGTTGCAGAGAGCAGTGTTTTCAGACTTAAGTACAGAAGAACTGTTGCAGAGAGCAGATGTTGGAGACTGGGGTTCAAAAGGACTGTTGCAGCGAGCAGAGGTTTGAGACTATGGTGCAGATGGATCGTTGTAGAGAGCAGAGATTGGAGACTGGGGTGTAGAAGGACGGTTGCAGAAAGCAGAGTTTGGAGACTGAGGTGAAGAAGGACTTTAAGAGAGCAGGGGTTTGAGACTGGGGTTCAAAAGGACTGATAAAGAAAGCAGAGGTTGGAGACTGGGGTGCAGAAGGACTGTTGCAGAGACCAGAGTTTGGAGACTGGGGTGGAAAAAGACTGTTGCAGAGAGCAGATGTTGGAGACTTGGGTGCAGAAGGATCATTGGTGTGAGCAGAGTATGGAGACTGGGGTGTAGAAAGACTGTTTGAGAGAACAGAGTTTGGAGTCTGAGTTGTGGAAGTACCATTGCAGAAAGCAGAGCTTGGAGACTGGGTTTCAGAAGGATCCTACAGGGAGCAGAGTTTGGACACTGAGGTGCAGAAGGACTGTTGCAGAGAGCAGAGGTTGGAGATAGGGGCGCAGAAGTACTTTTGCAGAGAACAGAGGTTGGAGTCTGAGGTGCAGATGGACTGTTACAGTGAGCAGATGTTGGAGACTGGTGTGCAGAATGACTGTTACATAACGCAGAGTTTGGAGACTCGGGGGCAGAAGGATTGTTACAGACAGCAGAGGTTGGACACTGCAGTACAGAAGGACTGTTACAGAGAGCAAAGGTTGAAGACTGGGGTGCAGAGGGATTGTTGCAGAGAGCAGAGGTTGCAGAGTGAGGTGCAGAAGGACTGTTACAGAGAGAAGACTTTAAAAACTGTGGTGCAGAAGGAGTGATACAGAAAGCAGAGTTTGGAGACTGGGGTGTAGAAGGACTGTTGCAGAGAGCAGAGTTTGGAGACTTGGTTGGAGAAGGACTGTTGCAGACAGCAGATGTTGGGACCTGGGGTGCAGAAGGAATGTGCCAGAGAGCAGAATTTAGAGACTGTTGTGCATATGGACTATTGCAGAGAGCAGAGTTTGCAGACTGACGTGCAGAAGACTTGTACAGACAGCAGAGTTTCGAGAATGTGGTGCAAAAAGATTGATACATAAACCAGAGGTTGGAGAATGTGGTGCAGAAGGACCCTTACAGAGACTGCGGTACAGAAGGACTGTTACAGAGAGCAGAGGTTTTAGACTGGGGTGCAGAATAACTATTGTAGAGATCACAGTTTGAAGACTGGTGTGCAGAAGGACCATTGCAGAAAGCAGAGGTTGGAGATTGGGTTTCAGAAGGATCTTACAGAGAGCAGAGTTGGACACTGAGGTGCATAAGGAATGTTGCAGAGAGCAGAGTTTGGAGATTGGGGCATGGTAGGACTTTTGCAGAGAACAGTGTTTGGAGTCTGAGGTGCAGAAGGACTGTTACAGAGAGCAGAGGTTGGAGACTGGGGTGCAGAATGACTGATATAGAACACAGAGTTTGGAGACTCGGGTGCAGAATGACTGTTACAAAGACCAGAGGTTGGAGACTGCAGTACAGAAGGACTTTTACAGAGAGCAGAGGTTGAAGACTGGGGTGCAGAAGGATTGTTGCAGAGAGCAGAGGTTGCAGAGTGATGTGCAGACGGACTGTTACAGAGAGCAGAGTTTGGAGACTGTGGTGCAGAATTACTGATACAGAAAGCAGAGGTTGAGAATGGGGAGCAGAAGGACCGTTACAGAGAGAAGAGATTGGATATTGTGTTACAGAAGGACTGTTGCAGAGAGCAGAGGTTAGAGATGGGGTGCAGAAGGACTGTTACAGAGAGCAAAGGTTAAAGAATAGAGTGCAAGGGTAAGGTTGCAGATTTCAGAGGTTGGAGCCAGAGGTGCAGAAGGACTGTTACAGAGAGCAGAGGTTGGAAACCGTTGTTCAGAACAACTTACACAGAAAGCGGAGGTTAGAGACTGGGGTGCAGAAGGATTGTTACAGAGAGCAGAGGTTGGAGACTGGGGTGCAGAAGGACTGTTACACAGAGCAGAGGTTGAAGACTTGGGTGAAGAAGGACTGTTGCAGAGAGCAGAATTTAGAGACTGAGGTGCGAAAGGAGTGTTGAGGAGAGGAAACGTTGGAGATTGGGGTGCACAAGGATCGTTTGAGAGAGAAGAGCTTTGAGACTGAGGTGCAAAAAGACTGTTACAGAGAGCAGAGTTTGGAGACTGGGGTGCAGGAGGCCTGTTATGAAGAGCAGAGTGTGGAGAAGGGCGCTAGAAGGACTGTCACAGATCACAGAGTTTGGAGACTGGGTTGGAGAAGGATCTAAGAGACAGCAGATGTTGAGGATCCAGGTGCCTAAGGACTGTTACAGAGAGTAGAGGTTGGAGACTGAGGTGCAAAAGGATCGTAGCACAGAACAGCGTTTTAAGACTGAGGTGCAGAAGGACTGTTGCAGAGACCACAGGTTGGAGACTGGGGTGCAGAAGGACTGTTGCAGAGACCACAGGTTGGAGACTGGGGTGCAGAAGGCTTCTTATAGAGAACAGACTTTGGAGACTGGTGTGCAGAAGGCCTGTTCCGGAGAGGAGAGTTGGGAGAAGGTGTGCAGAAGGACTGTTAGAGAGGGCAGAGTTGGGAGACTGGGTTGCAGAAGGATGTTACAGAGAGAAGATTTTGGAGACTGAGGTGTAGAATGATCGTTGCAGAGAGAAGAGTTTGGAGACTGTGGTGCAGAAGGCCTGTTACAGAGAGCCGAGTTTGGGGACTGGGGTGCAGAAGGCCTGTAAAAAAGATCAGAGGTTGAAGACTGGCATGCAGAAGGACTGTTATAGAGAGCAGAGTTCGGAGACTGGGTGGCAAACAGATCTTACAGAGAGCAGAGTTTGGAGACTGAGGTGAAGGAGGACTGTTACAGAGAGCAGTGGTTCAGACTGGGGTTCAGAAAGATCCTACAGAGAGAAGAGGTTTCAGACTGAGGTGTAGATCGTGTGTAACAGAGAGCAGAGGTTGGAGACTAAGGTGCAGAAGGACTGTTACAGGGAGCAAATTTTTGAGACTGTGTTTCAGAAGGATCTTACATAGTGCAGAGATAGGAGACTGAGGTGCAGTAGGACTGTTACAGAGAGCAGATGTTGAAGACTGGGGTGCGAAGGATTGTTGCAGAGAGCAAAATTTTCAGACTGAGGTGCAGAAGAACTTTTGTAGAGAGCAGATGTTGGAGACTGGGGTGCAGAAGATTCGTTGCAGAGAGCAGAATTTGGAGACTGCAGTACAGAAGGACTTTTGCAGAGAGCAGAGGTTGGAGACCAGGGTACACAAGGACTTTTTCAGAGATCAGATGTTGGATACTGTTGTTCAGAAGGACTGTTGCAGAGAGCAGAAGTTGTAGAATGGGGTACAGAAAGACTTTTGCAGAGAGAAGAGTTCGGAGATTGAGGTGCAGAAGAACGGAGAAAGAAAGCAGAGGTTGTAAACTGGCGTTCAAAAGGACCTTTACAGAGAGCAGAGTTTGGAGACTGTGGTACAGAAGGACTGTTACAGAGAGCAGAGTTTTGAGACTGTGGAGCAGAAGGAGTTTTGAAGAGTTCAGTGGTTGGAGACTGGGGTACAGCAGGACCGTTGCAGAAAGCAGAGGTTTGAGACTGGCGTGGGTAAGGATTATTACAGAGAGCAGAGTTTGGAAACTGGGTTCAGAAGGATCTTTCAGAGAGCAGAGTTTGGAGACTGGGGTGAAAAAGGATGGTTGCAAAGAACAGAGTCTGGACACTGGGGTGCAGAATTACTGTTGCAAAGAGCAGATGTTGGAAACTGGGGTGCAGAAGGACTGTTTAGAGAGCAGATGTTGGACACTGGGGTGTAGAAGGACTCTCTCATAGAGCAGAGGTTGAAGACTGAGGTGGAGAAGGACTGTTACAGAGAAAAGAGTTAGGAGACTGGATTGCAGAAGGACTGTTGCGGAGAGCAGAGGTTTAAGACTGAGGTACAGAAGGATCATAGCAGAGAGCAGAGGTGGAGACTGGGCTGCAGAAGGACTGTTACACAGAGCACACGTTGCAGACTGGGGTGCAGAAAGAATTTTGCAGACAGCAGAGGTTGGAGACTGGGGTACATAAGGACTGTTGCAGATAGCAAAGTTTGGATATGAGCTGCAGAAGAACTGTTACAGAGAGGACAGTTTGTAGACTGGGGTGCAGAAGGAATGATACAGAAAGCAGAGGTTGGAGACTGGGGTGCAGATGGACCGTTACAGAGAGAAGAGTTTGGAGACTGCGGTACAGAAGGAGTGTTACAGAGAGTAGTGGTTCACTACTGGGTTGCAGAATGAGTGTTGAAAGAACAGAGTTTGGAGAATGAGGTGCAGAAGGACTGTTACAGAGAGCAGAATTTTTAGACAAGGTTGCAGAAGGATCTTACAGAGAGAAGAGATTGTAGACCGAGGTGAAGCAGGACTGTTACAGAGTGCAGAGGTTGGAGACTGGGGTGCATAAAGATTGTTATAGATAACAGACTTTGGAGACTGGGGAACAGAAGGCCTGTTATGGAGAGGAGAGTTGGGAGAAGGCGTGCAGAAGGACTGTTACAGAGGGCAGTGTTTGGAGACTGGGTTGCAGAAGGAACTTACAGAGAGCAGATATTGGAGAGTGAGGTGCAGTAGAATTGTTACAGAGAGTAGAGGTTGGAGACTGAGGCACAGAAGGATTGTTACAGAGAGCAGTGGTTGGAGACTGGGGTGCAGAAGGACTGTTGCACATACCATAAGTTGGAGTATTGGGTGTAGAAGGACTGTTGCAGAAACCAGAAGTTGGAATCTGGGGTGCTGACGGACTGTTGCAGAGAGCAGATGTAGGAGACTGAGATGCAGAAGGATTGTTACAAAGACCAGATTTTTGCGACTGGCGTGCAGAAGGACTGATACAGAGAGCAGAGTTTGGAGACTGGTGTGCAGAAGGCCTGTTACAGAGAGCAAAGGTTGGAGACTGGGGTGCAGAAGGGCTGTTACAGAGAGCAGAGTTTGGAGACTTGGTTTCAGAAGGATCTTACGTAGAGCAGAGTTTGGAGACTGAGGTGCAGAAGGACTTTTATGGAGAGCAGAGTTTACAGACTGGGATGCAGAAAGATCGTTGCAGAGAGCAGATGTGGGAGACTGGGGTGCAGAAGGACTGTTACACAGAGCAGAGTTTGAAGACTAAGGTGAAGAAGGACTGTTACAGAGAGCACATGTGGGAGGCAGGCGTACAGGACTGATACAGAAAAGAAGTTGGAGACTCAGGTGCAGAAGGACCGTTGCAGAGAGCAGAGGTTCCAGACTGAGGTGCAAAAGGATTGTTACAGAGACCAGAGTTTGGAGACTTGGGAATAGAAAGACTGTAGCAGAGAACATATGTTGGAGTCTAAGGTTCAGAGGGACAGTTACACAGAGCACAGGTTGGAGACTTGGGTGCAGAAGGACTGATACGGAAAGCAGAGGTTGGAGACTCGGGTGTAGAAGTACCGTTACACAAAGCAGAGGTTGGAAAATGCAGTACAGAAGAACTGTTATAGAGAGCAGAGTTTGGAGACTGGGGTGGAGAAGGACTGTTGCAGAGAGCAAATGTTGGAGACTGGGGTGCAAAGGGACTTTTGCAGAGAGCAGAGGATGGAGACTGGGATGCAGAAGGACTGTTGCAGAGAGCAGAGGTTGCAAATTGAGTTGCCGAAGGACTGTTACAGAGGACAGAGTTTTGAGACTGTGGTGCGAAACGACTGATACAGAAAGCAGAGGTTGGATACTGGGGTGTATAATGACCCTTACAAAGAACAGCGCTTAGAGACTGCGGTACAGAAGGACTGTTACTGAGAGAAGAGTTTGGATACTGGGGTGCAAAAGAACTGATGAAGCGACCAGCTTTTGGAGACTGGGGTGCTGAAGGATCATTGGGGCGATCAGAGTATGAAGACTGGGGTGTAGAAGGACTGTTGCAGAGAGCAGAGGTTGGAGACTGGGGTGTAGAATTACTGTTGCATAGAGCAGACGTTGGAGACTGGAGTGCAGAAGGACTGTTGCATAGAGCAGAGGTTTGAGACTGAGGTACAGAAGGACTGTTAATGAGAGAAGAGATTGGAGAATGGGTGCAGAAGGATTATTGCAGAGAGCAGTGTTTTCAGACTTAAGTACAGAAGAACTGTTGCAGAGAGCAGATGTTGGAGACTGGGGTTCAGAAGGACTGTTGCAGCGAGCAGAGGTTTGAGACTATGGTGCAGATGGATCATTGTAGAGAGCAGAGGTTGGAGACTGGGGTGCAGAAGGACGGTTGCAGAAAGCAGAGTTTGGAGACTGGGGTGCATAAGGCCGGCTACAGAGAGCAGAGGTTGGAGACTGGGTTGCAGAAGGACTGTAATAGAGAGCAGAAGGATCTTACAGAGAGCAGTGATTGGAGACTGGGGTGCAGAAGGATCGTGGAGAGAGCAGAGGTTTCAGACTGAGGTGCAGAAGGACTGTAACAGAGAGCAGAGGTTGGAGACTGAGGTTCAGCAGGGCTGTTACAGAGAGCAGAGTTTGGTGACTGAGGTGCAGAAGGACTGTTACAGAAAGCAGAGGTTGGAAATTGGGGTACAGAAGGACCATTAGAGAGAGCAGAGTTTGGAGACTGCGGTATAGAAAGACTGTAACAGAGAGCAGAGGTTGGAGAATATGGTGCAGAAGGACTGTTACGGAGAGCAGAGTTTGGAGACTGGGGTGCAGAAGGACTGTTACACAGAGCAGAGGTTGAAGACTGTTGTGTAGAAGGACTGTTGCCGAGAGCAGAGGTTGGAGACTTGGGTGAAGAAGGACTGTTGCAGAGAGCAGAATTTAGAGACTGAGGTGCAGAAGGACTGTTGAGGAGAGGAAACGTTGGAGACTGGAGTGCAGAAGAATCGTTGCATAGAGCAAAGTTTTGAGACTGAGGTGCAAAAAGACTGTTACAGAGAGCAGAGTTCAGAGACTGGGGTGCAGGAGGCCTGTTATGGAGAGCAGAGTGTGGAGAAGGGCTCTAGAAGGACTGTCACAGAACACAGAGTTCGGAGACTGAGTTGAAGAAGGATCTAACAGACAACAGATGTTGGGGACCCAGGTGCCGAAGGACTGTTACAGAGAGTAGAGGTTGGAGACTGAGTTGCAAAAGTTTCGTAGCAGAGAACAGCATTTTAAGACTGAGGTGCAGAAGGACTGTTGCAGAGACCCCAGGTTTGAGACTGGGGTGCAGAAGGACTGTTGCAGAGACCACAGGTTGGAGACTTGGGTGCAGAAGGCTTCTTATAGAGAACAGACTTTGGAGCCTGGGGTGCAGAAGGCCTGTTACGGAGAGAAGAGTTGGGAGAAGTTGTGCAGAAGGACTGTTAGAGAGGGCAGCGTTGGTAAACTGGGTTGCAGAAGGATCTTACAGAAAGAAGATTTTGGAGACTGAGGTGTAGAATGATCGTTGCAGAGAGAAGAGTTTGGAGACTGTGGTGCAGAAGGCCTGTTACAGAGAGCGGATTTTTGAGACTGGGTTGCTAAAGGATTTTGCAGAGAGCAGAGGTTTTAGACTGACTTGCAGGGGACTCTTACAGAGAACAGTGGTTTGAGACTGGGGTGTAGAAGGACTGTTACAGAGAGCAGAGTTTGGAGACTCAGGTGCAGAAGGAATGTTACAGGAAGCAAGTTTGGAAATTGTGGTGCAGAAGGACCATTACAGAGAGCAGAGTTTGGAGACTGCGGTATAAAACTGTTATTGAGAGAAGAGGTTGGAGACTGGGGTACAGAAAGACTCTTACATAGAGCATAGGTTGGAGACTGAGGTGACGAAGGATAGATACAGAGAACAGATTTTTGAAACTGGGGTTCAGGCAGACTGATAGAGAAAGCAGAATTTGGAGACCTGGGTGTAGAAGGACTGTTACAAAGAGCAGAGGTTGGAGACTGTGGTACAGAAAAATTGTTACAGAGATCAGATCTCGAGGACTGTGGAGCAGAATGACTGTTGAAGAGGACAGACGTTGGATTCTGGGGTGGAGAAGAAATGTTACAGAGAGCAGACATTGGAAACTGGAGTGCAGAAGGATCTTACAGAGAGCAGAGGTTTGAGACTGTGGTGCAGAAGAACTGTTGCAGAGAGCAGAGGTTGGAGACTGGGGTCCAGAGGATCCTTGCAGAGAGTAGAGTTTGGAGACTGGGGTGCAGAAAGACTGTTGCAAAGAGCAGATGTTGAAGACTGGGGTTCAGAAGGACTTTTTCAGAGAGCAGATTTTAGAGACTGGGGTGCATAAGGACTGTTACATAGAGCAGATGTTGGAGACTGAGGTGCAGAAGGACTGTTTCAGAGAACAGAGTTCGGAGACTTGGGTGCAGAAGGACTTTTATAGAGAGCATAGTTTGGAGACTGGGGTTCAGTTGGATCTTACAGAGAGCAGATTTTGGAGACTGGGGTTCAAAAGGACTGTTACAGAGAGCAGATATTGGAGACTGGGTTGAAGCAAAATCCTTGCATATAGAAGAGGTATGAGACTGGGGTGCAGAAGGCCTGTTACAGAGAGCAGAAGTTGGAGACTGGGTTGCAGAAGTCGTATTATAGAGAGCAGAAGTTGGAGACTGTTGTGCAGAAGGACAGGTATAAAGTGCAGAGTTTAAAGACTGGATTGAAGAAGGATCTTACAGAGAGAAGTGTTGGGAGACTGAGGTGCAGCAGGACTGTTACGGAGAGCCGAGGTAGGAGACTGGGGTGCAAAAGGTTCGTTGCAGAGAGTAGAGTATTCAGACTGAGGTGCAGAAGAACTGTTGCATAGAGCAGATGTTGGAGACTGGGGTGAAGAAGGACTGTTGCAGAGAGTAGATGTTGGTAACCACTGTGCAGAAGGACTCTTGTATAGAGAAGATGTTGGAGACTTGGGTGCAAAAGGACTGTTGCAGAGAGCAGAGGTTGGATACCGGGGTGCAGAAGCATCTTACAGAGAGCAGAATTTGAAGACTGAGGTGCAGATGGACTGTTGCAGAGAGCAGAGGTTGGAGACTGGGGTGCCGCAGGACACTTGCAGAAGGCAGAGGTTAAAGACTGTGGTGGAGAAGGAATGTTAGAGAGAGCAGAGTTTGGAAACTGGAGTCCAGAAGGATCATTGCAGAGAGCAGATTTTGGAGACTAGGGTTCAGAAGGCCTGTTACAGAGAGCAGAGTTTTGACATGGGGTGTAGAAGGACTGTTGCCGAGAGCACAGGTTTGAGATTTTGGTGCAGAAGCACTGTTGCAGAGAGTAGAGGTTGGAGACTGGGGTCCAGAAGGATCGTTGCAGAGAGCAGAGTTTGGAGACTGGGGTGCAGAAGGACTGATGCAGAGAGCAGAGTTTGGAGACTCAGGTGCAGAAGGAATGTTACATAGAGCAGAAGTTGGAGAATGGGGTGCAGAAAGATCATTGCAAGAAGCAGAGCTTGGAGACAGGGGTGCAGAATGATCTTGCAGAGAGCCGAGTTTGAAGACTGAGGTTCAGAAGGACTGTTTCAGAGATGAGAGGTTGGAGACTGGGGTGCAGTAGGATCATTGCAGAGAGCAGAGGTTGGAGACAGGGGTGCAGAATGATCCTTGCATAGAGCAGAGTTTGGAGACTGGCGTGAAGAAAGCTTTTTACAGAAAGGAGAGTTTGGAGACTGGGGTGCAGAAGGACTGTTATAGAGAGCAGTGTTTGCAGACTGGGTTGCTAAAGGATCTTGCAGAGAGCAGAGGTTTGAGACTCAGGTGCAGGTGGACTTTTACAGAGAACAGTGGTTGGAGACTGGGGTGTAGAAGGACTGTTACAGAGAGCAGAGATGGAGACTCAGGTGCAGAAGGAATGTTACAGGAAGCAATGTTTGGAAATTGGGGAGCAGAAGGACCGTTACAGAGAGCAGAGTTTGGAGAATGCGATATAAGACTGTCATTGAGAGCAGAGGTTGAAGACTGGGGTGAAGAAGAACTCTTACATAGAGCATAGGTTGGAGACTGAGGTGAATACGGATAGATACAGAGAACAGATTTTGGAGACTGTGGTTCAGGCAGACTGATACAGAAAGCAGAAGTTGGAGACCTGGGTGTAGAAGGACTGTTACAAAAAGCAGAGGTTGGAGACTGCGGTACAGAAGGAGTGTTACAGAGATAAGATCTCGAAGACTGTGGAGCAGAAAGACTGTTGAAGAGGACAGAAGGTGGAATCTGTGGTGGAGAAGGAATTTTACAGAGAGCAGAGTTTGGAAACTGGAGTGTAGAAGGATCTTACAGAGAGCAGAGGTTGGAGACTGGGGTACAGAAGGATCTTATAGAGAGCAGAGTTTGGAGACTGGGTTGCAGAGAGACTGTTGCAGAGCAGACGTTTGAGAATGGGGTGCAGAAGGATCGTTGCAGAGAGCAGAGGTTGCAGACTAAGGTGCAGAAGGACTGTTAAAGACAGCAGATTTTGGAGACTGTGGTGCAGGACTGATAGAGAAAACAAATGTTGGAGACTGGGGTGCAGAATGATTGTTGAAGACAGCAGAGGTTGGAGACTGGGTTGCAGAAAGACTGTTGCATAGAGCAGAGGTTAAAGACTTAGTTGCAGAAGGACTGTTACAGAGAGCAGAGGTTGGAGACTGTGGTGCAGAAAGACTGAAACAGTAAGCAGTGTTTGGAGACTGGGGTGCAGAAGGACCATTAAATAGAGGAGAGGTTGGAGACTGTGGTACAGAAGGACTGGTACAGAGAGCAGAGTTTGGAGACTGGGGTGCAGAAGGACTGTTGCAGAGAACAGAGGTTGGAGACTGGGGTGCAGAAAGATCGTGGCAGAGAGCAGAGTATTCAGACTGAGGTGCAGAAGGACTAATGTAGAGAGCAGATGTTAGAGACTGGGGTGCATAATGACTGTTGCATAGAGCAGAGGTTGGAGACTTCTGTGCAGATGGACTGTTCCAGAGAGTAGATGTTGGAGACTGGGTGCAGAAATCCTGTTAAAGAGAGCAGAGTTTGGAGAAGGGGTGCATAAGGACTGTTACAGAGAGTAGAGATTGGAGATTGGTTTGCAAAAGGATCTTACAGAGAGTAGAGTTTGGAGACTGAGGTGCAGCAGGACTGTTTCAGAAAGCACAGGTTGGGGAATGGGGTGCAGAAGGACTGATACCGAAAGCAGAGGTGAGAGACTGGCGTCCAGATGGACCGTTACAAAGAGAAGAAGTTGGAGACTGCAGTACAGAAGGACTGTTACAGAGAGCAGATGTTGCAGACTGTGGTGCAGAAGGACTGTTGCAGAGAAAAGAAGTTGGAGACTGGGGTGCAAAAGGACCATTGCTGAGAGCAGAGGTTAAAGACTAATGTGCAGAAAAATTGTTACAGACAGTATAGTTTGGAGACTGGGGTTCAGAAGGACTGTTACAGAGAGTAGATTTTGGAGACTTGCATGCAGAAGGATCTTTCAGAAAGCTTAGGTTGGAGACTGGGGTACAGAAGGACTTTTGCGGAGAGCAGAGTTTGAAGACTGGGGTGCATAAGGACCGTTGCTGAGAGCAGAGGTTGATGAGTGGGGTGCAGAAGGACTGTTACAGAGAGCAGAGTTTGGAGACTGGGTTGTATACGTTTCTTTCAGAGAGCAGGGTTTGGAGACTGAGGTGCAGAAGGACTGTTACAGAGAGCATATATTGGAGAGTGGGGTGCAGAAGGACTGTTTAAGAGAGCAGAGCAGAGGTTGGAGACTGGGGTATAGAAGGACTGTTGAAGAGAGCACATGTTGGAGATTGGGGTGCAAAAAGACTGTTGCAGAGAGCAGATGTTGGAGACTGAGGTGTAGATGGACTGTTACAGAGTGCAGATGTTTGAGACTTGGATGCAGAAGACGTTGCAGAGAGCAGAAAGATCGTTGCAGAGAGCAGAGGTTAGAGACTGGGGTGCAGAAGCTTCGTTACAGAGAGCAGAGGTTTGAGATTGGGGTGCAGAAAGACTTTTACAGAGAGCACAGGTAGGAGACTGGGGTGCAGAAGGAATGTTGCAGAGAGCAGAGGTTGGAGATTGGGGTGCAGGAGGACTATTGCAGAAAGCAGAGGTTAAAGACTGAGGTGCAGAAAGACTGCTAAAGAGAGCAGATATTGGAGACTGAGGTGCAGAAGGACTTATAGAGAAAGCAGATGTTTAAGACTGGGGTGCAGAAGGACGGATAAAGAGAGCAGAGGTTGGAGACTCCGGTACAGAAGGACTGGTATAGAGAGCAGAGGTTGGACACTGGGATGAAGAACGACTGTTGCAGAGAACAGAGTTTGGAGACTGGGGTTCAGAAGGACTGTTGCAGAGAGCAGAGGTTGGAGACTAAGGTGCACAAGCATCGTTGCAGAGAGTAGCTTTTGGAGACTGGGGTGAAGAATTCCTTATAGAGAAAGCAGATGTTTGACACTGGGGTGCAGAAGGACGGATAAAGAGAGCAGTGGTTGGAGACTGGGGTGCAGAAGGCCTGGTACAGAGAGCAGAGATTGGAGACTGGGGTGCAGAATGTGTTTCAATGAGCAGAGTATGTGGAATAAGTTTAAAAGCGTCTTACAGAAAGCAGAGGTTGGAGACTGATGTACAGAAGGACTGTTACAGAGAGTAGAGTTTGAAGACTGGGGTGCAGAAGGATTGTTGCAGAGAGCAGAGTTTTCAGACTGAGGTACAGAAGAACTGTTTCAGAGAGCAGATGTTGGAGACTGGGGTTAACAAGGACTGTTGCAGCGAGCAGCGTTTTGAGACTGGGGTGCCAAATGATCATTGCAGAGAGCAGAGGTTGGAGACTGAGGTCCAGAAGCATCGTTGCAGAGAGTAGAGGTTGGAAACTGAGGTGCAGAAGGATCACTACAGAGAGCAGAGTTTGGAGACCGGGGTGCAGAAGGATTATTGTGGAGAGCAGATGTTTTAGACTAGCGTGTAGAAGGACTGTTGCAGAGAGTAGAGGTAGGAGATTGGGGTGAAGAAGGACTGTAGCATAGAGCAGAGGTTAAAGACTAAGGTGCAGAAGGACAGTTACACAGAAGAGAGTTTGGAAACTCGGGTGCAGAGGGACCCTTACAGAGAGCAGTGGTTGGAGACTGCAGTACAGAAAGACTGTTACAGAGAACAGAGGTTGGAGACTGGTATGGGTCAAAACTGTTGCAGAGAGTAGATGTTGGAGACTGTGGTGCAGAAGGACTGATGCAGAGAACAGAGGTTGGAGACTGGGGTGCAGAAGGAACTTTGAAGAGAGAAGAGGTTGGAGATTGGGGTGCAGAAGGATCTTACAGTGAGAAGAGGTTGGAGTCTCGAATGCAGAAGGACTGTGGCAGAGAGCAGACGTTGGAGACTGGGGTGCAGAAGGATTACTAAAGAGAGCAGAGGTTGAAGACTGGGGTGCAAAAGGACTGTTGCAGAGAGCAGAGGTTGCAGACTAAGGTGCAGAAGGACTGTTAAAGACAGCAGATTTTGGAGACTGTGGTGCAGGACTGATAGAGAAAACAGATGTTGGAGACTGGGGTGCAGAATGATTGTTGCAGACAGCAGAGGTTGGAGACTGGGTTGCAGAAAGACTGTTGCATAGAGCAGAGGTTAAAGACTTAGTTGCAGAAGGACTGTTACAGAGAGCAGAGGTTGGAGACTGTGGTGCAGAAAGACTGAAACAGTAAGCAGTGTTTGGAGACTGGGGTGCAGAAGGACCATTAAAGAGAGGAGAGGTTGGAGACTGCGGTACAGAAGGACTGTTACAGAGAGCAGAGTTTGGAGACTGGGGTGCAGAAGGACTGTTGCAGAGAACAGAGGTTGGAGACTGGGGTACAGAAAGTTCGTGGCAGAGAGCAGAGTATTCAGACTGAGGTGCAGAAGGACTAATGTAGAGAGCAGATGTTGGAGACTGGGGTGCATAATGACTGTTGCATAGAGCAGAGGTTGGAGACTTCTGTGCAGATGGACTGTTCCAGAGAGTAGATGTTGGAGACTGGGTGCAGAAATCCTGTTAAAGAGAGCAGAGTTTGGAGAAGGTGTGCATAAGGACTGTTACAGAGAGTAGAGATTGGAGATTGGTTTGCAAAAGGATCTTACAGAGAGTAGAGTTTGGAGACTGAGGTGCAGAAGGACTGTTACAGAGTGTTGAGTTTGAAGACTGAGGTGCAGAAGGACAATTGCAGATATCATAGGTTAAAGACTGAGGTTCACAAAGACTTTTAAAGAGAGCAGCGTTTGGAGACTGCAGTGCAGAAGAACTGTTACAGTGAGAAGAGTTTGGAGACTGGGGTGGAGAAGGACTGTTGCAGAAAACAGAGGTTGGAGACTGAGGTGCAGAAGGACCTTTGAAGATAGCAGAGGTTGGAGACTAAGGTTCAGAAGAATCTTACAGAGAGCAGAGTGTGAAGACTGGGGTGCAGATTGATTGTTGCAGAGAGCAGAGGCTGGAGACTTGGTTGCAGAAGGACTGTTGCAGAGAGAAGAGGATAGAGACTGAGGCGCACAAGTACTGTTACAGAGAGCAGAGGTTGGAGACTGTGGTGCAGGACTGATACAGAAAGCAGAGGGTGGAGACTGGGGTGCAGAAGGACCGTTACAAAGAGCAGAGATTGGAGACTGGGTTACAAAAGTACTTTGACAGAGAGCAGACATTTGATACTGGGGAGCGGAAAGACTGTTGTAAAACAGAGGTTTAAGATAGGGTTGCAGAAGGTCCATTGTACAGTGCAGAGGTTGGAGACTGAGATGCAGAAGGATTGTAACAGAGAGTAGAGTTTGGAGACTGGGGTACAGAAGCATATTACAGCGAGCAGAGGTTGGAGACTGTGATGAAGAAGGACTGCTGCAGAGAGCAGAATTTGGAGACTGGGGTGCAGAAGGATTGTTACAGAAAGCAGAGGTTGGATACTGGGGTTCAGAAGTACTTTTGCATAGATCAGAAGTTGAAGATTTGGGTGCAGAAGGAACTGTTGCAGAGAGCAGAGGTTGCAGACTGAAGTGCAGAAGAACTCTTATAAAGAGCAGAGGATTGAGACAGGGGTGCAGAAGGAATGATATAGAAAGCAGAGTTTTAAGAATGGGTACAGAAGGACTATTACAGAGAGCAGAGGTTGGAGTCTCCAGTACAGAAGGACTGTTAAAGAAAGCAGAGGTTGGATACTGGGGTGTAGAAGAAATGTTGCAGAGAGTCAATAATGGAGACTGGGTTCCAGAAGGACTGTAGTAGAGAGCAGACTTTGGAGACTAAGGTGCAGATGGACAGTTACACAGAGCAGAGTTTGGAGACTGGGGTGGAGAAGGACTGATACAGAAAGCAGAGGTTGGAGATTCGGGTGCAGAAGTACCCTTACAGAGTGCAGAGTTTTGAGACTTGGGTGGAGAATGACTGTTGCAGAGAGCAGATGTTGGAGACTGGGGTGCAGTAGAATCGTTTGGGCGAGCAGAGTATGGAGACTTGGGTGTAGAAGGACTGTTGCAGAGAGCAGAGGTTTGAGACTGGGGTTTCTAAGGACTGTTTCACAGAGCAGATGTTGGAGACTTGGGTGCAGAAGGACTGTTGCATAGAGCAGAGACTGGAGACTGAGGTACAGAAGAGCTGTTACAGAGAGTGGAGGTTGGAGACTGGGGTGAAGATTGACTATTGCAGAGAGTAGAGTTTTCAGACTGAGGTACAGAAGAACTGTTGCAGAGAGAAGATGTTGTAGACTGGGATTCACAAGGACTGTTGAAGCGAGCAGAGTTTTGAGACTGGGGTGCCAGAGGATCTTTGCAGAGAGCAGAGGTTGGAGACTGAGGTGCAGAAGGATCGTTGTGGAGAGCAGAGGTTCGAGACTGGGGTGCAGAAGGATCATTTAAGAGAGCAGAGTTTGGAGCCTGGGGTGCAGAAGGAATGTTGCAGAGAGCAGAGGTTCGAGACTTGGGTGCAGAAAGACTGTGGCAGAAAGCAGAGTTTGGAGTCTGAGATGCAGAAGAACTGATAGAGAAAGCAGATGTTGGAGACTGGGGTGCAGAAGGACCTTTACAGAGAGCAGAGGTTAAAGACTGAGGTGCAGAAGGACTGTTATAGAGAGCAGACAATAGAGACTGGGTTTCAGAAGGATCTTACAGAGAAAAGCGTTTGGAGACTGAGGTGCAGAAGGACTTTTACAGAGAGTGGTGGTTCGAGACTGAGGTGCAGAAGGATCATTACAAGGAGCAGAGGTTGGAGACTGGGGTGCGGACCGACTTATACAGAGAGCACAAGTTTGATACTGGGGAGCAGAAGAAATGTTGCAGAGAGCAGATGTTTGAGACTGGGGTGCAGAAGGACTGCTGCTGAAAGGAGAGTTCAGAGACTAGGGGCAGAAGGACTGTTACAGAGAGAAGAGGTTGGAGACTCGGGTTCAGAAAAATCGTTGCAGACAGCAGAGTTTTCAGACTGAGGTACAGAAGAACTGTTGCAGAGAGCAGATGTTGTAGACTGGGTTGCCCACGAACTGTTGCAGCGAGCAGAGGTTGGAGACTGGGGTGCAGAAGGATTGTTGCAGAGAGCAGATGTTAGAGACTGGGGTGCAGATGGACTGATACAGAGAACAGAGTTTGGAGACTGGAGTGCAAAAGGCCTGTGACAGAGAGCAGAATTTGGAGACTGGGGTGATGAAGGACTGTTACAGAGAGCAGAGTTTGCAGACTGGGTTGCAGAAGGATCTTACAGAGAGCAGAGAATGGAGACTTAGGTGCAGAAGCACTGTTACAGAGAGTAGAGGTTGGAGACTGAGGTGCAGAAGGACTGTTGCAGAGAGCAGAGTTTGGAGACTGAGGTCCAGAAGTATTGTTACAGAGAGCAGAGGTTGGAGACTGGGGTGCAGAATGACTGTTGCAGAGAGCAGAGGCTTTAGACTGGGATGTACAAGGACTGTTGCAGAGAGTAGAGGTTGGAGATTGGGGTCCAGAAGGACTGTAGCAGAGAGCAGAGGTTGGAGACTAAGGTGCACAAGGACAGTTACTCAGAGCAGAGGTTGGAGATTGGGATGCAGAAGGACTGACACAGAAAGCAGAGGTTGGAGACTCGGGTGCAGAAATACCTTACGGAGAGCAGAGGTTGGAGAATGCAGTACAGAAAGACTGTTACAGAGAGCAAAGTTTGGAGACTGGGGTGGAGAATGACTGTTGCAGAGAGAAGATGTTGGAGACTGGGGTGAAAAAGTACTGTTTGAGAGAGCAGAGGATGGAGACTGGGGTGCAAAGGACTGTTGCTGAGAGCAGAGTTTGCAGACTGAGTTGCAGAAGGACTCTTACAGAGGGCAGAGTTTGGAGACTGTGGTTCAAAACGACTGATACAGAAAGGAGAGGTTTGGTACTGGGGTGAATAAGGACCCTTACAGAGAGCAGAGGTTGGAGTCTGGAGTGCATCAGAACTGATGTAGAGAACAGAGTTTGGAGACTGTGGTGCAAAAGGATCATTGGGGCCATCAGAGTATGGAGACTGGGGTGTAGAAGTACTGTTGCAGAGAGCAGTGATTGGAGACTGAGGTACAGAGGGACTACTACAGATAGCAGAGGTTGGAGACTGGGGTGCAGATGGATTATTGCAGAGAGCAGAGTTTTCAGACTGAGGTACAGTAGAACTGTTGCAGAATGGGGTTAACAAAAACTGTTGCAGCTAGCAGAGTTTTCAGACTGGGGTGCAGAAGGATTGTTGCAGAGATCAGAGGTTCGAGACTTGGGTGCAGAAGGAGTTTTGTAGAGAGCACAGGTTGGAGACTGGAGTGAAGAAGGAATGTTGCAAAGAGCAGAAGTTGGAGATTTGTTTGCAGAAGGACTGTTGCAGAAAGCAGAGTTTTGAGACTGAGGTGCAGAAGGACTTTTGCAGAGAGCAGAGGTTAAAGACTGGGGTGCAGAAGGACTGTTACAGAGAGTAGACGTTGGAGACTGTGTTTGAGAAGTATCTTACAGAGAAAAGAGTTTGGAGACTGAGGTGCAGAAGGACTGTTACAGAGAGCGAAGGTTCGAGACTGGGGTGCAGAAAGATCGTTACAAAAAGCAGAGGTTGGAAAGTTGGGTTCAGACGGACTTTAACAGAGAGCAATGGTTTGATACTGGGGTGCAGAAGGAGTCTTGCAGAAAGCAGAGGTTGGAGACTAAGGTGCAGAAGGACTGTTGCTTAAAGCAGACGTTGGCGATTGAGGTGCTGTAGGACAGTTACAGAGAGCAGAATTTGGAGACTGGGGTGCAGAAGGATTATTGTAGAGAGCATAGTTTACAGACTGAGGTACAGAAGAAATTTTGCAGAGAGCAGATGTTGTAGTCTTGGTTGCACAAGGAATATTGCAGCGAACAGTTTGGAGACTGGGGTGCAGAAGGATCATTGCAGAGAGCAGACGTTGGAGACTTCCGTGCAGATGGACTGATAAAGAGAGCAGAGGTTGGAGACTGGGGTGCAGAAGGCCTGTTACAGAGAGCAGAGTTTTGAGGCTGGGTTGACTAAGGACTGTTACAGAGAAAAGAGTTTGGAGACTGGGTTGCAGAAGGATCTTACAGAGAGCAGAGATTAGAGACTGAGGTAAAGAAGCACTGTTACAGAGAGTAGGGGTTGGAGACTGAAGTGCAGAAGGACTGTTATAGAGAGCAGTGGTTGGAGACTGGGGTGCAGAAGGACTGATACAGAAAGCAGATATTTGAGTCTGGGGTACAGAAAGACCGTTACAGAGAGCAGAGTTTGGATTCTGCAGTACAGGAGAACTGTTACAGAGGGCAGAGGTTGGATATGGGGGTGCAATAGGACTGGAAAAGAGAGCAGATGTTGGTAACTAGGGTGCCAAAGGACTGTTGCAGAGAGCAGAGGTTGCAGACAGTGGTGCAGAAGGATCTTACAGAGAGCAGAATTTGTAGACTGAGGTGCAGAAGGACTGTTCTGGAGATCAGAGGTTGGAGACTGGGGTGCAGTAGGATCATTGCAGAGAGCAGAGTTTAAATACTGGGGTGCAGAAAGATCGTTGCAGAGAGCAGAGTTTGGAAACTGGGGTGCAAAAGGTCTGCTACAGAGAGCAGATTTGAAGACTGGCGTGCAGAAGGCCTGTTACAGAGAGGAGAGGTTGGAGACTGGGGTGCAGAAGGACAGTTACAGAGAGCAGAGTGTTAACTGGGTTGCTGAAGGATCTTACAGAGAGCAGAGGTTGGAGACTAAGGTGCAGGTGGACTGTTACAGAGAGCAGTGGTTGAAAACTGGGGTGCAGAAGGATTGTGGAGAGCAGAGGTTTTAGACTGAGGTGCAGAAGTACTGTTACAGGGAGCCGAGGTTGGAGATTGAGGTGTAGAAGAACTGATACGGAGAGCAAAGTTTGGAGACTGAGGTGCAGAACGACTGTTACAGAAAGCAGAGATTTGAAATTGGGGTGCAGATGGACCGTTACAGAGAGCAGACGTTGGAGACTACGGTATAGAAGGACTGTTACAGAGAGCAGAGGTGGGAGACTTGGGTGAAGAAGGACTGTTACAGAAAGCACAGGTTGGAGACTGAGGTTCAGAAAGATAGACACAGAGAGCAGAGGTTGGAGACTGGGGTTCAGAAGGACTGATACAGAAAGCAGAGGTTGGAGACTGGGGTGCAGAAGGACCGTTACAGAGCGCAGAGTTTGGTGACTGCGGTACAGAAGGATTGTTACATAGAGCAGATACTGGAGACTGGAGAGCAGAAAGACTGTTGCAGAGAACAGAGTTTGGAGACAGGGGTGCCTCAGTACCCTTGCAGAAAGCAGAGGTTGTCGACTTGGGTCTAGAAGTAAAGTTAGAGAGCAGAGTTTGGAAACTGGAGTGCAGAAAGATCTTACAGAGAGCACAGGTTGGAGACTGTGGTGCAGAAGGACTGTTGCAGAGAGCAGATGTAGGAGACTGGGGTCCAGAAAGATCATTGCAGAGAGCAGAGTTTGAAGACAGGGGTGCAGAAGGTTGTTGCAGAGAGCAGAGTTTGGAGACTAAGGTGCAGAA
Source organism: Ictidomys tridecemlineatus (assembly GCF_052094955.1). Lineage (NCBI taxonomy): Eukaryota > Metazoa > Chordata > Mammalia > Rodentia > Sciuridae > Ictidomys > Ictidomys tridecemlineatus. The sequence continues at coordinate 13,360 of NW_027522893.1, read as the reverse complement.
AGACTGTTACAGAGAGTAGATGTTGGAGACTGGGGTGCAGAAGAACTGTTGCAGAGAGAAGAGGTTGGAGACTGAGGTGTAGAAGAACTGTTACAGAGAGCAGAGGTAAGAGACTGGAGTTGAGATGGATTTTACAGAGAGCAGAGGTTGGAGACTGAGGTGCAGACTGATTGTAACAGACACCTTAGGTAGGAGACTGGGGTTAAGGAGATTCATTGCAGACAGCAGAGTTTTCAGACTGTAATGCATAAGGACTGTTGCAGAGACCAGATATTGGATAGTGGGGTTTAGAAGGACTGTTGCAGAGAGCATAGTTTAAAGACTGAGGTGCAGAAGGACTGTTACAGGAAGCAGAGGTTGGAAATTGGGGTGCAGAAGTTCCGTTAAAGAGAGCAGAGTTTTTAGACTGCGGTTTAGGACTGTTACCGAGAGCAGAGGTTGGCGACTGGGATGCAGAAGGACTCTTACAGAGAGCACAAGTTGGAGACTGAGGTGCAGAAGGATGGATAAAGAGAACAGAGGTTGGATATTGGGATTCAGACAGGCTGATATAGAAAGCAGAGTTTAGAGACTGGGGTGTAAAAGAACCGAAACTGAGAGCACTGGTTGGACACTGCGGTACAGAAGGACTGTTACAGAGAGCAGCACTCAGAGACTGGGGAGAAGAAAGACTGTTGCAGAGAGAAGAGGTTGTAGAATGAGGTACAGAAGGACTGTTACAGATAGCAGAGTTTGGAGACTGGGGCGCAGAAGTACTCTTACAGAGAGCAGAGTTTGGAGACTGGGGTGCAGAAGGACTGTTACAGAGAGCAGAGGTTGGAGACTGGGGTTCATATGGATCTTACAGAGAGCAGATTTTAGAGACTGGGGTGAAAAAGGACTGTTGCAGAGAGCAGAAGTTGGAGACTGAGGTGGAGTAAAATCGTTTCAGAGAGAAGAGGTTGGAGACTGGGGTGCAGAAGGCCTGTTACACAGAGCAGAGTTTGGAAATTGGGTGGCAGAAGTTCTGTTAAAGAGAGCAGAGGTTGGAGACTGTAGTGCAGAAGGACTGTTAAAGAGTACAGAGTTTAAAGACTTTGTTGCAGAAGGATGAAACAGAGGGCAGAGTTGGGAGACTGAGGTGCAGAAGGACTGTTACAGAGAGCAGAGGTAGGAGATTGGGGTGCAGAAGGGTCGTTGCAGAGAGCAGAGTTTTCAGACTGCGGTGCAGAATGACTGTGGCAGAGAGCAGATGTTGGAGACTAGAGTGCAGAAGGACTGTTGCAGAGAGCAGATGTTGGTAACTAGGGTCCAGAAGAACTGTTGTAGAAAGCAGAGGTTGGAGACTGGGGTGCAGAATGACTGTTGCAGGGAGCAGAGTTTGGAGACTGAGGTGCGGCACTCCTGTTACAGAGAGCAGAGTTTTGAGTATCAGGTGCAGAAATACAGTTTAGGAGAGCAGAGGTTAAATACAGGGGTGCAGAAATATCTTACAGAGAGCAGAATTTGGAGACTGTGTTGCAGAAGGACTCTGCAGAGATCAGAGGTTGAACACTGAGATGCAGAAGGACTGATACAGAAAGCAGAGATTGGAGTCTGGGGTGTAGAAAGGCCGTTTTAGAGAGCAGAGTTTGGATAATGCAGTACAGGAGGACTGTTACAGAGAGAAGAGGTTGAAGACTGGGGTGAAGAAGTACTGTAGCAGAGAGCAGATGTTGGTAACTAGGGTGTAGAAGGACTGTTGCAGAGAGCAGAGTTTGTAGACTTGGGTGCAGAATGACTCTTGCGAAGAGCAGAGGTTGGATACTGGGGTGCAGAAGGACTGTTACACAAAGCAGAGGTTGGAGACAGGGGTGCAGAAGGATCTTAGAGAGAGCAGGATTTGGAGACTGAGGTGCCGAATGACTTTTGCAGAGATCAGAGGTTGGAGACTGGGGTGCAGAAGGATCATTACAGAGAGCAAAGGTTGGAGACTGGGGTGCAGAAGGATCGTTGCAGAGAGCATGGGATGGAAACTGGGGTGCAGAAGGCCTGCTATAGAGGGCAGATTTTTTAGACTGGCGTGCAGAAGGCCTGTTACAGAGAGGAGGTGTTGGAGACAGGGGTGCAGAAAGACTGCTAAAGAGAGCAGAGTTTGGAGACTGGTTTGCTGAAGGAACTTACAGAGAGAAGATGTTGGAGACTGTTACAGAAAATAGAGGTTGGAAATTGGGGTACAGAAGGATCCTTACAGAGAGCAGAGGTTGGAGACTGCGGTATAGAAGGACTGTTACAGAGAGCAGAGGTTGGCGACTGGGTGAAGAAGAACTGTTACAGAAAGCACAGGTTGGAGACTTAGGTTCAGAAGGATAGATAAAAAGAGCAGAGTTTGGAGACTGGTTTCAGAAGGACTGATTCAAAAAAAGCAGAGGTTGGAGACTGGGTTGTAGAAGGACTGTTACAGAGAGCAGAGTTTGGAAACTGCAGTACATAAGGTCTGTTACAGAGAGCAGATCTCGGAGACAGGGGAGAAGAAGGACTGTTGCAGAGGACAGAGGTTGGAGACTGGGGTGGAGAAGAAATGTTACAGAGAGCATAGTTTGGAAACTGGAGTGCAGAAGTATCTTACAGAGAACAGAGGTTGGAGATTGTGGTGCACAAGGACTGTTGCAGAGAGCAGACTTTGGAGACTAAGGTCCAGAAGGTTCATTGCTGAGAGAAGAGTTTGGAGACTGGGGTGCAGAAGGACTGTTGCAGAGAGCAGATTTTTAGAGACTGGGGTGCAGAAAAACTGTTACAGAGAGCAGAGGATGGAAACTGACTTGCGGAAGGACTGTTACAGAGATTAGATTTGGAGACTTGGGTGGAGAAGAATCGTTGTAGAGATAAGAGGTTGGAGACTGGTGTGCAGAAGGCCTATTACAGAGAGCAGAGTTTGGAGACTGGGTTGCAGAAGTCCTGTTACAGAGAGGAGAGGTTGGAGACTGTTTTGCAGAAGGACTGTTACAGAGAGCAGATGTAGGAGACTGGGGTGCAGAAGGTTCGTTGCAGAGAGCAGAGTTTTCAGACTGAGGTGCAGAATAACTGTTGCAGAGAGCAGATGTTGGTGACTGGGGTGCAGAAGGTCTGTTGCAAAAAGCAGATGTTGGTAAATAGGGTGTAGAAGGACTGTTGTAGAGAGCAGAGTTTGGAGACTGGGATGCAGAAGGACTGTTGCAGAGAGCACAGGTTGGAGACTGAGGTGCGGAAGTCCCGTTACAGAGATCAGAGTTTGGAGACTCGGGTTTAGAAGAAGTGTTACAGAGGGTAGAGTTTGGAAACAGGGGTGCAGAAGAATCTTACAGAGAGCAGAGGTTGGAGACTGAGGTGCAGAAGAACTGTTGCAGAGATCAGAGGTCGGAGACTGGGGTGCAGTAGGATCATTTCAGAGAGCAGATGTTGGAGACTGGGGTGCAGATGGATCGTTGCAGAGAGCAGAGTTTGGAGACTGGCGTGCAGAAGGCCTGTTACAAAGAGGAGAGTTTGGACACTGGGTTGCTGAAGGATCTTACAGAGAGCAGAGGTTGGAGACTTAGGTGCAGGTGGACTGTTACAGAGAGCAGTGGTTGGAGACTTGGGTGCAGAAGGATCATGCAGAGACCCGACATGTCAGACTGAAGTGCAGAAGGACTGTTACAGACAGTAGAGGTTGGAGACTGAGGTGTAGAAGGACTGTTAAAGAAAGCAGAGTTTGAAGACTGAGGTGCAGAAGCACTGTTACAGAAAGGAGAGATTGTAAATTGGGGTGCAGAAAAACAGTTACAGAGACCAGAGTTTGGAGACTGTGGTATAGAAAAACTATTACAGAGAGCAGAGGTTGGAGACTCGGTGGCAGAAGGAATGTTACAGAGAGCACGGGTTGGAGACTGAGGTCCAGAAGGATATATACAGAGAGCAGAGGTTTTAGACTGGGGTTCAGAAGGACTGATACAGAAAGTAGAGTTTTGAGACTGGGGTGCAGAAGGACAAGTTATGGAGAGCAGAGCTTGGAGACTGCGGTACTGAAGGACTGTTACAGAGAGCAGAGGTTGGATACAGGGGTGCAGAAGCATCTTACAGAGAGCAGAATTTGGAGACTGAGGTGAAGATAGACGGTTGTAGAGAGCAGATTTTGGAGACTGGGGGCAGAAGGCCTGCTACAGGAAGCAGAGTTTGGACACTGGAGTGCAGAAGGCCTGTTACAGAGAGGAGAGGTTGAAGACTGGGGTGCAGAAGGACTGTTTCAGAGAGTAGATCTCGGAGACTGGGGAGCAGAAGGGCTGTTGCAGAGGACAGAGGCTGAAGACTGGGTTGCAGAAGGAATGTTACAGAGAGCAGAGTTTGGAAACTTGATTGCAGAAGGATCTTACAGAAAGCAGAGGTTGAGGACTGTGGTGCAGAAGGACTGTTGCTGAGAGCAGACGTTGGAGACTGGGTTCCGGAAGGATCGTTGCAGAGAGCAGAGTTTGGAGACTGGGGTGAAAAAAGGATTGTTACAGAGAGCAGAGTTTTGAGACTGGGGTGAAAAAGGATTGTTACAGAGAGCAGAGTTTTGAGACTGGGGTGTGGAAGTACTGTTTCAGACAGCAGATGTTGGAGACTGGGGTGGAGAAGAATCGTTGCAGAGAGAAGAGGTTGGAGACTGTTGTGCAGAAAGACTGTTACAAAGTGCAGAGTTTAAATACTTGGTTGCAAAAGGATCTTACAGAGAGCAGATTTGGGAGACTGAGGTGCAGAAGGACTGTTAAAAGAGCAGAGGTAGGAGACTGGGGTGCAGAAGGACTGTTACAGAGAGCACAAATTGGATGCAGGTTTGCAGAAGCATCTTATAGAGAGGAGAACTAGGAGACTGTGGTGCAGAAAGATTGTTGTAGAGATCAGAGGTTGGCAAGTGGGGTAAAGTTGCATCATTACAGAGAGCTGATGTTGGAGACTGGGGTGCAGAAGGATCATTGCAGAAAGCAGATTTTCTAGACTGGGGTCCAGAAGGCTTGCTACAGATAGAAGAGTTTGGAGACTGACGTGCAGAAGGCCTGTTACACGAGTGGTTGGAGACTGAGGTGCAGGTGGACTGTTACAGAAAGCAGTGGTTGGAGACGGGGGTGCAGAAGGACTGTTAAAGAGTGCAGAGTTTGGAGACTGAGGTTCAGAAGGATTGTTACAGAAAGCAGAGGTTGGAAATTTGGGTGCAGAAGGACCGTTACAGAGACAAGAGTTTGTAGACTTCGGTATAGAAAAACTGTTACAGAGATAAGAGGTTGGAGACTGGGGTGCAGAAGGAATGTTACAGAGAACACAGGTTGGAGACTGAGGTACAGAAGGAGTGTTACAGAAGGCAGAGGTTGAAAATTGGGGTCGATAAGGAATGTTACAGAGAGCACAGGTTGGAGACAGAGTTTCAGAAAGATAGATACAGAGAGCAGAGGTTTGAGACTGAGGTTCAGAAAGACTGATAGAGAAAGCAGAGTTTGGAGACTGGGGTGCTGAAGGACCGTACGGAGACTAGAGGTTGGAGACTGGGGAGCAGAATAATTGTTGCAGAGGACAGAGTTTGGAGACTGGGGTGCCGCAGGACACTTGCAGAAAGCAGAGGTTAAAGACTGGGGTGGAGAAGGAATGTTACAGAGAGCAGAGTTTGGAAACTGGAGTGCATAAGGATCTTACAGAGACCAGAGTTTGGAGACTGTTGTGCAGAAGGATTGTTACAGAGAGCAGAGGTTGAAGACTGGGGTCCAGAAGGATCGTTGAAGACAGCAGAGTTTGGAGACTGGGGTGCAGAAAGAGTGTTTCAGAGAGCAGAGTTTTGAGACTGGGGTGCAGAAAGACTGTTGTAGAGAGAAGAGTTTTGAGACTGGAGGGCAGAAGGAGTGTTGCAGAGAGGAGAGTTTGGAGACTGGAGTGCAGAAGGACTGTTGCAGAGAGTACAGTTTGGAGTCTGATGTGCAAAAAGAATCTTAAAGAGAGCAGAGTTTGGAGACTGGGGTGCAGAAGGACTGTTACAGAGAGCAGAGGTTGGAGACTGTGGTACTGAAGGACTGTTGCAGAGAGTACAGTTTGGAGTCTGATGTGCAAAAAGAATCTTAAAGAGAGCAGAGTTTGGAGACTGGGGTGCAGAAGGACTGTTACAGAGAGCAGAGGTTGGAGACTGTGGTACTGAAGGACTGTTGCAGAGAGCAGACTTTGGAGACTGGGGTTCAGATTGGTCTTAAAGAGAGCAGAATTTGGAGACTGAGGTGCAGAAGGACTGTTGCAGAGATCAGAGGTTGGAGACTCGGTGCAGTAGGATCATTGCAGAGAGCAGTGGTTGGAGACTGGGATGCAGAAGGATCTTTAGAGAGAGCAGGTTTTGAAGACTGGGGAGCAGAAGGCCTGCTAAAGAGAGCAGAGTTTGGAGACTGAGGTGCAGAAGGACTGTTACAGAAAGCATAGGTTGGAAATTGGGGTGCAGACGAACCCTTACAGATACCAGAGTTTGGAGACTTTAGTATAGAAAAACTGTTACAGAGCGCAGAGGTTGGAGACTTGGGTGCAGAAGGACTGTTGCAGAGAGCAGAGGTTGGAGACTGTGGTCTAGAAAGATCTTGCAGAGAGCAGAGTTTGGAGACTGGGGTGCAGAAGGCCTATTACAGACAACAGAGTTTGGAGACTGGGGTGCAGAAGAACCATTACAGAGAGCAGAGGTTTGAGATTGCAGTACAGAAGGACTGTTACACAGAGCAGAATTAGGAGCCTGGGGATCAGAAGGACTTCTGTAGAGAACAGAAGTTGGAGACTGGGGTGCTACAGGATCGTTGCAGAAAGAAAAAGTTGGAGACTGGGATGGAGAAGGAATGTTGTAGAGAACAGCTTTTGGAAACTGATGTGCAGAAGGATCTAAAAGAGAGCAGAGGTTGGAAACTGGGGTGCAGAAGAAGTGTTGCAGAGAGCATACTTTGGAGACAGAGGTGCAGAAAGATCATTGCAGAGAGCAGAGATTGGAGACTGAGGTGCAGAAGATTGTTGCAGAGAGCAGAAGTTGGAGACTGAGGTTCAGAAGGTAGATAGTAGAGGTTGTAGATATGGGTTCAAAAGGTCTGATACAGAGAGCAGAGGTTGGAGACTGGGGTGCAGAAGGACTGTTACAGAGAGCAGAGTTTGGAGACAGGGTTACAGAAGAATCTTAAAGAGAGCAGAGTTTGGAGACTGAGGTGCAGCAGGACTGTTACAGAGAGCAGAGTTTGGAGACTGGGGTGCAGAAGGATTATTGCAGATCACAGAGTTTTCAGACTGAGGTGCAGAAGGACTGTTGCAGAGAGCAGTTGTTGGAGTCTCGGGTGCAGAAGGACTGTTGCAGAGAGAAGACGTTGGAGACTGGGGTGAAGAAAAATCGTTGTAGAGAGCAGAGGTTTGAGACTGGGGTGCAGAGGATTTTTACAGAAAAGAGGTTGGAGACTGGGGTGCAGAAGGCCTGTTACAGGTAGAAGAGTTTGGAGAAAGAGTGCAGAAGGACTGTTTCAGAGTGAAGAGTTTGGAGACTGGGTTGCAGAAAGATCTTACACAGAGCAGAGATTGGAGACTGCGGTGCAGAATGACTGTTACAGAGTAGAGGTTGTAGACTGAGGTGCAGAAAGATTGTTACAGAGGTGGAGTAGAGTTTGGAGACTGAGGTGCAGAAGGATTGTAGCAGAGGTTGGAGATTGGTTGTAAAAGGACTGTTGGAGGAAGCAGAATTTGGAGATTGGGTGCAGAAGGAATGTTGAAGAGAGCAGAGTTTGGAGACTGAGATGCAGAAGGACTGTTACAGAAAGCACAGTTTGGAGACTGGGGTGCAGAAGGACTGATAGAGAAAGCAGAGGTCGGAGACTGTGGTGCATAAAAAAAATTACAGAGAGCAGAATTTGGAGACCGCAGTAGAGGAGGCCTGTTACAGCAGCTGAGGTTGGAGACTGGGGTTGAGAAGGACTATTTCAGAGTGCAGAGGTGGGAGACTGGGGTGCAGAAGAACTGTTGTAGAGAGCATAGGTTGGAGACTGGGGTGCAGAAGAACTGTCGCGAAGAGCAGATGTTGGAGACTGTTGTGCAGAAAGAATGTTACAGAGAGCAGAGTTTAGAGACTGCGGTGCAGAATTACTGATACAGAGAGCAGAGGTTGGAGACTGGGGTGCAGAAGGACCGTTAGAGAGAGCAAAGTTTGTAGACTGCTGTACAAAAGGACCGTTACAGAGAGCATAAGTTGGAGACTGTGGTTCAGAAGGACTGTTGCAGAGAACAGAGGTTAGAGAATGGGGTGTAGAACGAGTTTTGCAGAGCGCAGATGTTTGAGACTGAGGTGCAAAAGGACTGTTACAGAGAGCAGAGGTTGGAGACTGGGGTGCACAAGAACTGTTACAAAGAGCAGAGTTTTTAGAAAATGTTGCACAGGGATCTTACAGAGAGCAGAGGTTGGAGACTGGTGTGCAGAAGAACTTACAAAGAGCAGATTTTTTAGAAAATGTTGCACAGGGATCTTTCAGAGAGCAGAGGTTGTAGACCAAGGTGCAGTAGGACTGTTACACAGAGCAGAGGTTGGAGAGTAGGGTGCAGAAGGATCGTTTCAGAGAACAGAGTTTTCAAACTGAGGTGTAGAAGGATTTTGCAGAGAGCACATTTTGGAGACTGGGGTGCAGAAGGACTGTTGCAGTGAGCAGTGGTTGGAGACTGGGGTGCAGAAGGATTGTTGTAGAGCACAGAGGTTGGAGACTGGGGTGCAGAAGGATTGTTATAGAGAAAAGATGTCAGAGAGTGGGGTGCAGAAGGCCTGTTACGGAGAGCAGCGTTTTGTGAAGGGGTGCTGAAGTACTTTTACAGAGAGTAGAGTTGTGAGAATGAGGTGCAGAAGGACCGTTACTGCGAGCGGAGTTTGGAGACTGGGTTACAGAGGGACTGCTGCAGAGAGCAGAGGCTGGAAATGGGGTGTAGAAGGACTGTTGCCCAGAGCACAGGTTTGAGATTTGGGTGCAGAAGCACTGTTGCAGAGAGTAGAGGTTCTAGACTGCCTTTATGTAGGACTGTTACAGAGACAGAGTTTTGAGACTTTGGTGCAGAAGAACTGTTGCGGAGAGCAAAGTTTGTAGACTGAGGTGCAGAAGGACAGTTACAGAGAGCAAAGTTTGGAGATTGGTTTGCAGATGGACTGATACATAAAGCAGAGTTTGGAGTCTCCGGTGCAGAAGGACTGTTGCAGAGAGCAGAGGTTGGAGAATGGGGTGCAAAAGGCCTGATACACAGAGCAGAGGTTGGAGACTGGGGTGCAGAAGGATTGTTACAGACAGCAGAATTTGGAGACATGGTTGCAGAAGGATCTTACAGAGAGCAGAGTTTGGAGACTGTGGTACAGCAGGACTGTTAGAGAGAGCAGAGGTTTGGAGACTGGGTTGAAAAATGATCCTTTCAGTGAACAGAGTTTTCAGAATGAGATGCAGAACGACTGTTGCAGAGAGCAGATATTGGAGACTGGGGTGCAGAAAGACTTTTGCAGAGAGCAAAGGTTGGAGACTGGGTTGCAGAAGAATCGTCGTAGCGAGCAGAGTTTTGAGACTGGGTGCAAGAGGACTGTTACAAGAACAGAGTTTGGACAAGGGGTGCAGAAGGAATGTTACAGAGGGCAGAGTTTACAGACTGGGTTGCAGAAGGATCTTAAATAGAGCAGATGTTGGGGACTGAGGTGCAGAAGGACTGTTACAGATAGTAGCGTTTAGAGACTAAGGTGCAGAAGGACTGTTGCAGACAGCAGAGGTTGGAGACTTGGGTGTAGAAGGACAGTTGCAGGGACAAGAATTTGAGACAGCGGTTCTGAAGGACTGTTGCAGAGAGCAGAGTTTGAAGACTGAGATGCAGAAGGACTGTTACAGAGAGTAGAGGTTGGAGATTGAGGTACAGAAGGATAGTTACAGAGAGCAGATTTTGGAGACTGGGGTGCAGAAGGACTGTTGCAGATAGCAGAGGTTGGAGACTGGGGTGTAGAAGGACTTTTGCAGGCAGCAGAGGTTGGAGACTGGGTTGCAGAAAAACTTTTGCAGAGAGCAGAGTTTAGAGACTGAAGTACAGAAGGACTGTTACAGAGAGCAGAGGTTGGAGACTGGGGTGCAGAAGGACTGATACAGAAAGTAGAAGTTGAAGACTGGGGTGCAGAAGGATCCGTACAGAGAGCAGAGTTTAGAGATAGCAGTACAGAAGGAATGTTACAGAGAGCAGAAGTTGGAGACTGGGTTGGAGAAGGACTGTTTCAGAAAGTAGATGTTGGATACTGGGGTGCAGAAAAACTGTTGCAGAGAGCAGAATTTGGAGACTAAGGTCCAGAAGGATTGTTGCAGGGAGCAGATTTTGGAGACTGAGGTGCTGAAGGACTTTTGCAGACAACAGAGGTTGAGAATGGGGTGCAGAAGGACCACTGCAGAGAGCAGAGTTTGGAGACTGCAGTACAAAAGGACTGTTGAGAGGTGAGATGAAGTACAGAAGGAATGTTGAGAGGTGAGGTGAAGAAGGACTGTTACAGAAAGCAGAGTTTGTAGACTTGGGTGCAGAAGGATCATTGCACAGAGCAGAGATTTCAGACTGAGGTGAAGAGGGACTGTTTAAAGCAGAGAGCAGATGTTGGAGACTGGGGTGTAGAAAGACTTTTGCAGAGAGCTGAGGTTGGAGACTGGAGTGCAAAACGATTGTTACAGAGAAGAGAGGTTCGAGAATGAGGTGCAGAAGGACGATTATAGAGAGCAGAGTTTGGGGACTGATGTGCAGAAAAATTGTTACAGAGAACAGAAGTTGGAGACTGGGGTGCAGAAAGACTGTTGCAGAGATCAGAGGTTGGAGACTTGGGTGCAGAAGGACTGTAGCAGAGAGCAGAGGTTGGAGACTGCAGTGTAGAAGGACTGTTGTAGACAGCAGACTTTGGAGACTGGGATGCGGAAGGATCGTTGCAGAAAGCAGATGTTGGATACTGGGGTATAATAAGACGTTTGCAAAGAGCAGAGTTTAGAGACTGGGGTGCAGAAAGACTGTTGCAGAGAGCAGAGGTTGGAGACTGAGGTACAGAAGGACTGTTACAGAGAGCAGATGTTTTAGACTGGGGTGCAGAATAACTGATATGGAAAGAAGAGTTTGGAGACTGGGGTGCAAAAGGACAGCTGTAGAGAACAAAGGTTGGATACTGGGGTGCACAAGGGCCGTTGCAGCAAGATAAGGTTGAAGACTGAGGTGCAGATTGACTGTTACAGAGAGCAAAGTTTGGAGAACGGGGTACAGAAGGATCTTACAGAGAGCAGATGTTGGAGACTGGGATGCAGAAGGATCGTTGCAGAGAGCAGAGGTTTGAGACTGGGGTGTAGAAGGGACTTTTGTAGAGAGCAGAGGTTGAAGACTGGGGTGCAGAAGGCCTGTTACAGACAGCAGAGTTTGGAGACTGGGTTGCAGAAATCCTGTTACAGAGAGCAGATGTTGGAGACTGGGGTGCAGAAGGATTGTTACAAATAGCACAGTTTTGAGACTGTTGTTTAGAAGGATTGTTGCAGAGAGCAGAAGTTTCAGACTGAGGCTTAGAAGAACTGTTACAGAGAGCAGAGGTTGGAAATTGGGGTGTAGAAGGACCGTTATAGAGAGAAGAGCTTGGAGACTGCCGTACAGAAGGACTGTTACAGAGCAGAGTTTGTAGACGGGGTGACGAAGGACGTTTGCAGAGAGAAAATTTGGGAGACTGGGGTGCAGAAGGATTGTTACAGAGAGCAGAGATTAGAGACTGGGTGCAGAAGGACAATTACAGAGAGCAAAGGATGGATACTGAGGTTCAGAACGACTTTTACAGAGAGCAGATTTTGGAGACTGAGGTGTAGAAAGATCATTGCAGAGAGAAGAGTTTGGAGACTGGGGTGCAGAAGGACTGTTATAGAAAGCAGAGGTTGGCGATTGGGATGTAGATGGACTGTTACAAAGAGAAGAGTTTGGAGACTGCGATACAAAAGGACTTTTACAAAGAGCAGAGTTTGGAGACTGGGTAGAAGAAGGATCGTTGCACAGAGCAGAGGTTGGAGACTGGGGTACAGAAGGACTGTTACTGAGAGCACAGATTGGGGACTGGGGTGCAGAAGAAATGTTGCAGACAGCAGAGTTTGGAGACTTGGGTGCATAAGGACTTTTGCAGAGAGCAGAGTTTGGAGACTGTGGTGCAGAAGGACTGATACAGAGATCAGAGGTTGGAGACTGGGGTGCAGAAGGATCCTTGCAGAGAGCAGAGGTCAGAAACTAAGGGGCAGAAGGATCGTTACACAGAGCAGATTTTGGTTACTGAGGTGTAAAATGACTGATACAGAGAGCAGATGTTGGAGACTGGGGTGCAGAAGGAATGTTGCAGAGAGCAGAGGTTGGAGACTGGGTGCAGAAGGACTGTTGCAGAGAACAGAGTGTGGAGACTGGGGTGCAGAAGAACCGTTGCAGAGAGCAGAGTTTGGAGAGTGAGGTGCAGAAGGATTGTTACAGAGAGAAGAGGTTGGAGACTGGGGTGCAGAAAGACTGTTGCAGAGAGCAGAGGTTGGAGACTGAGGTAAAGAAGGATCGTTGAAGAGAGAAAAGGTTGGAGCCAGGGGTGCAGAAGGCCTGTTACAGAGAGCAGAGTTTGGAGACTGGGGTGAAGAACGCCTGTTACAGAGAGCAGAGTTTGGAGACTGGGGTGCAGAAGGACATTTAACGAAAGCACAATTTTGAGAGACTGGGTTGCAGAAGGATATACACAGAGCATTTTGTAGACTGAGGTTCAGAAGGATGTTACAGAGAGCAACGTTTGGAAACTCAGTGCAGAAAGATTTTGCAGAGAGTCGAGGTTTCAGACTGAGGTGCAGAAGGAATGTTACAGAGAGCAGATGTTGGATCCTGGGGTAGAGAAGGACTGTTACAGAGAGCAGAGTTTGGAGACTGGGGTGCAGAAGGATCGTTGCAGAGAGCAAAGTTTGGAGACTTAGGTGCAGAAAGCCTGTTACAGTGAGCAGAGTTTGAAGACTGGGGTGCAGAAGCCTGTTATGAAGAGCAGACTTTGGAGACTAGGTTGCAGAATACTTTTACAGAGAGCAGCGTTTGGAGAATGGGTTTCATAAGGATCTTACAGAGAGCAGAGGTTGGAGACAGAGGTGCAGAAGGACGTTTACAGAGAGTAGAGGGTGGAGACTGGGGTGCAGAAGGAGTGTTACAGAGAGCAGAGTTTGGAGATTGGGGTTCAGAAGAAATGTTACTGAGAGTAGAGGTTGGAGACAGGGGTCCAGAAGGACTGTTTCAGAGAGCAGAGTTTGGAGACTGAGGTGCAGAAGGACTGTTACAGAGAGCAGATTTTGGAAACTGGAATGTAGAAGGGACCATTGCCGAGAGGAGAGGTTGGAGTCTGGGG